>NW_012302860.1:0-3134 GCF_000151885.1 Dipodomys ordii | reverse complement strand
AGAAGAAGAAGAAGAAGAAGAAGAAGAAGAAGAAGAAGAAGAAGACGAAGAAGAAGAAGCAGAAGAAGAAGAAGAAGAAGAAGAAGAAGAAGAAGAAGAAGAAGAAGAAGAAGAAGAAGAAGGAGCAAAAGGAGAAGGAGAAGCAGGAGAAGCAGAAGAAGTAGAAGTAGAAGCAGAAAGAGAAGGAGAAGAAGGAGAAGCAGAAGTAGAATCAGAAGAAACAGAAGAAGAAGAAGCAGAAGAAACAGAAGCAAAGAAACAGAAGAAGGATAAGAGCAGAAGCAGAAGCAGAAGGAGAAGCAGAAGAAGAAGGAGAAGCAGAAAGAGAAGCAACAGAAGCAGAAGAAGCAGGAGAAGCAGAAGCAGAAGAAACAGAAGAAGCCGAAGAAGCAGAAGCAGAATCTGAAGCAGAAGGAGAAACAGAAGAAGCACAATCTGAAGCAGAAGCAGAAGAAACAGAAATAGTAGAATAAACAGAAGCAGAAGCAGCAGGAGAAGCAGAAGAAGAAGAAGGAGAAGGCAAAAGAGAAGGATTACTAGTAGGAGAAGCAGAAGGATAAGCAGAAGCAGAAAGAGAAGCAGAAGGAGAAGCAGAACGAGAAGCAGGAGAAGTAGAAAAAGCAGGAGCAGGAGAAGCAGAAAAAACAGAAGAGGCAGAAGCAGAATGAGAAGCAGAAGGAGAAATTGAAGCAGAAGGAGAAGCAGAAGAAGAAGGAGAAGGAAAGGGAGAAGCAGAAAGAGAAGCAGAACGAAAAGCAGGACAAGCAGCAGCAGGAGAAGCAGAAGCAGAAGAAACAGAAGAAGGAGAAGAAGCAGAAGGAAAAGCAGAAACAGAAGGAAAAGCAGAAGGAGAAGCAGGAGAAGCAGAAGCAGCAGCAGCAGGAGAAGCAGAAGCAGAAGAAGCCGAAGAAGCAGAAGCAGAACCTGAAGCAGAAGGAGTAGCAGGAGAAGGAGAAGAAGCAGAATCTGGAGAAGCAGAACGAGAAGCAGAAGCAGAAAGAGAAGCAAAAGCAGAAGGAGAAACAGAAGGAGAACTAGAAGAAACAGAGAAGCAAAAGAAGGAGAAGGAGAAGCAGAGGCAGAAGAAGAATCATAAGCACAAGCACAAGCAGAAGGAGATGCAGAAGGAGAAGCAGAAGAAGCAGAAGCTGAAGGAGAAGCAGAAGTAGGAGAAGGAGAAGGAGGAGAAGTAGAAGCAGAAGGACAAGCAGAAGCGGAATGAGAAGCAGAAAGAGAAGCAGGAGAAGCACAAGATGCAGAAGCAGGAGAAGCCGAAAGATAAGAAGCAGAAACAGAAGCAGAATTAGAAGCAGAAGGAGAAGGAGAAGCAGCAGAAGAAGTAGAACCTGAAATTCCGGCAGGAGAAACAGAAGAAGCAGAAGCAGAAGGAGAAGCAAAAAGAGAAGCAGAAGGGGAAGTAGAAGAAGCAGCAGAAGGAGAAGCAGCAGAAGAAGCAGAAAAACAAGCAGGAGAAGCAGAAGCAGAAAGAGAAGTAGAAGCAGAAGAAGCGGAAGAAACAGAAGCAGAAGAAGCAGTAGAAGCATAAGAAGCAGAACCAGGGAAAGCAGAAGCAGAAGAAAAAAAGAAGCATAAGAAGCAGAAGCCGAAGTAGAGGGAGAAAAAGAAGAAGGAGAAGGAGCAGCAGAAGTTGAAGCAGAAGGAGATGCAGATGCAGAAAGAGAAGCAGAAACAGAAGTAGAAGGAGAAGGAGAAGTTGGAGAATCAGAAGAAGCAGAAGCAGAAGCAGAAAGAGAAGCAGAAGAAGGAAAAGGAGAAGCAGAAGCAGAAGGACAATCAGGAGAAGCAGAAGAGGCAGAAGCGGGAGAAACAGCAGCAGAAGAAGAAACAGAAGAAGGAGAAGGAGCAGAAGGAGAAGCAGAAGCAAAAGGAGAAGCAGAAAGGGAAGCAAAAGAAGCAGTAGCAGGAGGAGCAGAAGCAGAAGAAACAGAAGAAGCCGAAGAAGCAGAAGCAAAACCTGAATCAGAAGGAGAAGCAGAAGCATCAGAAGCTGGAAAAGCAGAAGTAGAAGAAACAGAACAAGCAGAAGAAGCAGAAGCAGAACGTGAAGCAGAAGAAGAAGAAGGAGAAAGAGAAGGATTAGGAGTAGGAGGAGCAGAAGCAGAATTAGAAGCAGAAAGAGAAGCAGAAGGAGAAACAGGAGAAGCAGAAGCAGGAGAAGCAGAAGCAGAAGCAGAATGAGAAGCACAAGAAGGAGAAATTGAAGGAGAAGGAGAATGGGACGGAGAAGCATAAGGAAAAGTAGGAGAAGCAGAAGAAGAAGAATCAGGAAAAGCAGAAGCAAAAGAAGGAGAAGAGCAGAAGCAGAAGGAGAAACATAAGCGAAAGGAGAAGAAGAAGAAGCAGAAGCTGAAGCAGAAGAAGAAGAAACAGAAAAACAGAAGAAGCAGAAGAAGAAGCAGCAGTAGAAGCAGAAGCAGAAGAAGGAGAAGGAGAAAGAGAAGGATTAGGAGTAGGAGAAACAGAAGGATAAGCAGAAGCAGAAAGAGAAGCAGAAGACGCAGGAGAAGCAGAAGCAGAAGACGCAGGAGAAGCCGAAGAAGCAGAAGCAGAATCTGAAGCAGAAGCAGAAAGAGAAGAAGCACAATCTGAAGCAGAAGAAACAGAAATAGTAGAATAAGCAGAAGCAGAAGCAGCAGGAGAAGCAGAAGAAGAAGAAGGAGAAGGCGAAAGAAAAATATTAGGAGTAGGAGAAGCAAAAGGATAAGCAGAAGCAGAAAGACACGCAGAAAGAGAAGAAGCACGAGAAGTAGGAGAAGCAGGAGAAGCAGAAGCAGGAGAAGCAGAAGAAACAGAAGACGCAGAAGCAGAATGAGAAGCAGAAGGTGAAATTGAAGCAGAAGGAGAAGAAGAAGCAGAAGGAGAAGCAGAAGAAAGAGAAGGAGAAGTAGAAGCAGAAAGAGAAGCAGAAAGAGCAGCACAAGGAGAAGCACAACGAGAAGCAGGAGAAGCAGAAGCAGGAGAAGCAGAAGCAGAAGAAACATAAGAAGGAGAAGAAGCAGAAGCAGAAGGAGAAGCAGAAACAGAAGGAAAAGCAGAAATAGAAGCAGGAGCAGCAGCAGAAGCAGCCGCAGGAGAAGCAGAAGCAGAAGAAGCCGAAGATGCAGAAGCAGAAC
>NW_012302859.1:0-3135 GCF_000151885.1 Dipodomys ordii | reverse complement strand
AAGCAGCAGCAGGAGAAGCAGAAGCAGAAGAAGCCGAAGAAGCAGAAGCAGAACCTTGAAGCATAAGGAGATACAGGAGAAGCAGAAGAAGCAGAATCTGGAGAAGCAGAAGGAGAAGCAGAAGCAGAAAGAGAAGCAAAAGCAGAAGGAGAAGCATAAGGAGAAGCAGAAGAAACAGAAGAAGCAGAGGCAGTAGCAGAAGAAGCAGAAGATGCAGAAGCAGTAGGAGAAGCAGAAGCAGTAGTAGAAGCAGAAGAAGGAGAAGGAGAAGGAGAAGCATAAAGAGAAACAGAAGGAGAAGCAGGAGAAGCAGAAGCAGGAAAAGCAGAATCAGAAGGAATAGAAGAAGGAGAAGAAGCAGAAGCAGAAAGAGAAGCAGAAACAGAAGGAGAAGCAGAAAAAGAAGCAGAAGAAGACGAAGAAGCAAAAGCAGAACCTAAAGCAGAAGGAGAAGCAGGAGAAGCAGAAGAAGCAGAATCTGAAGAAGAAGAAGGAGAACCAGAAGGAGAAGCAGAAGCAGAAAGAGAAGCAAAAGCAGAAGGAGAAGCAGAAGAAACAGAAGAAGCAGAAGCAGTAGCAGAAGAAGCTGAAGATGCAGAAGCAGAAAGAGAAGCAGAAGGAATAGCAGAAGAACGAGAAGGAGAAATAGAAGGAGAAGCAGAAGGAGAAGCAGGAAAAGCAGACGAAACAGAAGCAGACGGAGAAGCAGAAGAAGGAGAAGGAGAAGCCAGAGCAGAAGAAGAAGCAGAAGGAAAAGCACAAGCAGAAGGAGATGCAGAAGGAGAAGCAGGAAATGCAGAAGACGCAGAAGCAGAAGGAGAAGAAGAAGGAGAAGAATCAGAATCAGAAGAAGCAAAAGCAGAAATAGAAAGAGAAGCCGACGAAGAGAAGCTGAACGAGAAGCAGGAGAAGCAGAAGAAGCAGAAGCGGGAGAAGCAGAAGAAGAAGAAACAGAAGAAGGAGAAGGAGCAGAAGCAGGAGAAGCAGAAGGAGAAGCAGAAAGAGAAGCAGGAAAAGCAGAAGAAGCAGAAGCAGGAGAAGCAGAAGGAGAAGAAACAGGAGAAGGACAAGAAGCAGAAAGAGAAGCAGTAGAAGCAGAAGAGGCAGGAAAAGCAGAAACAGAAGAAAGAGAAGAAGAAGAAGACGAAAAGAAGAAGAAGCAGCAGCAGCATAAGGAGAAGCATAAGGAGAAGCATAAGGAGAAGTATAAGGAGAAGCAGTAGAAGCAGAAGAAGCAGAAGCAGGAGAAGCTGAAGCAGAAGAAAAAGAATAAGCAAAAGAAGCAGAAGCAGAAGCAGTGTGAAGCAGAAGAAGGAGAAGGAGAAGGAGCAGCAGAAAGAGAAGCAGAAGCAGAAAGAGAAGCAGAAACAGAAGGAGAACAAGAAGGAGAAGCAGGAGAATCAGAAGAAGCAGAAAGAGAAGGAGAAGAAGGAGAAGCAGAAGTAGAATCAGAAGAAACAGAAGAAGAAGAAGCAGAAGAAACAGAAGCAAAAGAAACAGAAGAAGGAGAAGAGCAGAAGCAGAAGCAGAAGGAGAAGCAGAAGCAGAAGGAGAAGCAGAAAGAGAAGCAGGAGAAGCAGAAGAAGCAGGAGAAGCAGAAGCAGAAGAAACAGGAGAAGCCGAAGAAGCAGAAGCAGAATCTGAAGCAGAAGGAGAAACAGAAGAAGCACAATCTGAAGAAGAAGCAGAAGAAACAGAAATAGTAGAATAAGCAGAAGCAGAAGCACCAGGAGAAGCAGAAGAACAAGAAGGAGAAGGCGAAAGAGAAGGATTAGGAGTAGGAGAAGCAAAAGGATAAGCAGAAGCAGAAAGAGACGCAGAAGGAGAAGCAGCACGAGAAGTAGGAGAAGCAGGAGAAGCAGAAGCAAGAGAAGCAGAAGGAACAGAAGACGCAGAAGCAGAAGGAGAAACAGAAGGAGAAATTGAAGCAGAAGGAGAAGGAGAAGCAGAAGGAAAAGCAGAAGAAGGAGAAGGAGAAGGAGAAGCAGACAGAGAAGCAGAAAGAGAAGCACAACGAGAAGCAGGAGAAGCAGAAGCAGGAGAAGCAGAAGCAGAAGAAACATAAGAAGGAGAAGAAGCAGAAGCAGAAGGAGAAGCAGAAACAGAAGGAAAACAGAAATAGAAGCAGGAGCAGCAGAAGAAGCAGCAGCAGGAGAAGCAGAAGCAGAAGAAGCCGTAGAAACAGAAGCAGAACCTGAAGCATAAGGAGATACAGGAGAAGCAGAAGAAACAGAATCTGGAGAAGCAGAAGGAGAAGCAGAAGCAGAAAGAGAAGCAAAAGCAGAAGGAGAAGCATAAGGAGAAGCAGGAGAAACAGAAGAAGCAGAGGCAGTAGCAGAAGATGTAGAAGCAGAAGGAGAAGCAGAAGAAGGAGCAGGAGAAGGAAAAGCAGAAGGAGAAGCAGAAAGAGAAGCAGAAGGAGAAGCAGGAGATGCAGAAACAGGAGAAGCAGAAGCAGAAGAAACAGGAGAAGGACAAGAAGCAGAAGCAGAAGGAGATGCAGAAACAGAAGGAGAAGCAGAAGGAGAAGGAGGGAAAGCAGAAGAAGCAGAAGCAGGAGAAGCAGAAGCATAAGAATGCGAAGAAGCAGAAGGAGAACCTGAAGCAGAATGAGAAGCAGGAGAAGCAGAAGAAGCAGAATCTGGAGAAGCAGAATGAGAAGCAGAAGGAGAAGCAGAAGCAGAAAGAGAATCAAAAGCAGAAGGAGAAGCAGAAGAAACAGAAGAAGTAGAAGCAGTAGCAGGTGTAGTAGAAGCAGAAGGAAAAGCAGAAAAACAGGAAGGAGAAGGAGAAACAGAAGGAGAAGTAGAAGGAGAAGCAGAAAGAGAAGCAGGTAAAGCAGAAGAAGAAGAAGCAGAAGGAGAATCAGAAGGAGAAGCAGAAGGAGGAGAAGGAGAAACAGAAACAGAAGAAGATGCAGAAGGAGAAGCAAGAGAAGCAGAAGACGCAGAAGCAGAAGGAGAATCAGAAGAAGCAGAATCTGGAGAAGCAGAAGGAGAAGCAGAAGCAGAAAGAGAAGCAAAAGGAGAAGGAGAAGCAGAAGAAACAGAAGAAGCAGAGGCAGTAGCAGAAGAAGCAGAAGATTCAGAAGCAGAAGGAGAAGCAGAAGGAAAAGCAGAAGAACTAGAAGGAGAA
>NW_012302858.1:0-3135 GCF_000151885.1 Dipodomys ordii | reverse complement strand
GCGGGGACAAAGTGTGAGACACAGCGGGGGACAGAGTGGGAGACAGCGGGGGACACAGCGGGGACACAGCGGGGACTCAGCGGGGTCACAGCGGGATACAGCGGGACACAGAGTGACACAGCGGGACACAGCAGAGGACACAGCGGGACACAGCGGAGGACAGAGCGACGACACAGCAGGACACAGCGGGGACACAGGGGGACTCAGCAGGGTTACAGCGGGACACAACGGGACACAGCAGGACACAGCGTGACACAGCGGGGACACAGCAGGGACACAGCAGGGACACAGCGGGGGACACAGCGGGACAAAACGGGACACAGCGGGGGACACAGTAGGACAGAGCAGGGGACACAGTGGGGGACAGAGAGGGACAACACGAATAACAGAGCAAGGACAGAGAGGGACCCAGCGGGACACAGCCTCGATACAGCGGGATTCACAGCGTTACACAGCGGGTTACACAGCTGGGGACACAAAGGGACACAGTGGTGGACACAGCGGGACATAGCGGGGGACAGAGCGGGAGACAGCCGGGGACACAGCGAGGACACAGCGGGACACAGCGGGGACACAGCGGAGACACAGCGGGGACTCAGCTGGGGACACAGCGGGGGACAACGCGGGACACCACGGAACACAGCGGGACACAGCGCGAAACAGCGGTGACCCTGCGGGGACACACCGGGACACAGCGGGGGACACAGCGGGAAACAGCGGGACAGAGTGTGGACACAGCGGGACACAGCGGGGGACACGGCGAGGACACAGTGGGACACAGCGTGGGACAAAGTGGGAGAAAGTGGGGCACACAGCGAGGACACAGCAGGACACCGAGTGTACTCAGCAGGGGACACAGCTGGGGACAAAGCAGGACACCATGGGACACAGTGTGACACAGCGGGACACAGCGGTGACACTGCGGGGACACAGCGGGACAAAGCGGGGGACACAGCCTGACACAACGGAGTACACAGCGGGACACAGCGGGCACAAAGTGGGGACACAGCGTGACACAGCAGGACACAGCAGGGACAGAGCGGGACACAGCGGGACACAGAGGGGCCACAGCGGGGACACACTGGGACACTGAGGGTCACAGCAGGGACACAGCGGGACAAAGCGGGACACATCAGGACATAGCGGGGGACACAGCGGGACACAGCAGGGGACACAGCGAGGACACAGCGGGACACAGCGGGAGACACAGCGAGGACACAGCGGGACACAGCGGGGGAAAAAGCGGGACACAGCGGGGACACAGCAGTGGACACAGCGGGAGACAGCGGGGGACACAGCGGGACACAGCGGGGGACACAGCGGGGGCCACAGCGGGACACAGTGGGACACAACTGGGGACACAGCGGTACACAGCGGTGGACACAGCGGGACACAGCGGTGGACACAGCGAGGACACAGCGGGACCCAGCGGGACACAGCGTCGATACAGCGGGGACAGAGTGGGCCACAGCGGGGTACACAGCTGGGGACACAACGGGGCACATCGGGGGACACAACAAGTACTCAGCGGAACACAGCATGGGACACAGTGAGGACACAGGGGGACACAGCAGGACACAGCGGGACACAGCAGGGACACAGCAGGAACACAGCAGTAGACACAGCGGGACAAAGCAGGGGACACAGCGGGACACAGCGGGGGACACAGGGAGGACAGAGCGGGACACAGCGGGGACACAGCGGGGACTCAGCGGGGGACACAGCGGGGGACAAAGCGGGACACAGCGGGACCCAGCGGGACACAGCGTCGATACAGCGGGGACACAGCGGGACACTCGGGGTACACAGCTGGGGACACAACGGAACACAGCGGGGAACACATCGAGGACACAGCAGGACACAGCAGGGACACAGCGGGGACACTGCGGGAACATAGCAGGACACAGCGGGGTAAACAGCGGGACACAGCTTGGGACAAAGCGGGGACATAGCGGGACACAGCGGGGGACACAGCGAGGACACAGTGGGACACAGCGTGGGACAAAGTGTGAGACAGCGTGGCACACAGCGAGGACACAGCAGGACACCGAGGGGACTCAGCGGGGGACACAGCGGGGACACAGCAGGGACACAGCGGGGGACACAGTAGGACATAGCGGGGGACACTGAGGGGGACAGAGGGGGACACCACGAATAACAGAGCAAGGACACAGCGGGACCCAGCATGACACAGCCTCGATACAGCGGGATTCACAGCGTTACACAGCGGGTTACACAGCTGGGGACACAAAGGGACACAGTGGTGGACACAGCGGGACACAGCGGGACAGAGTGGGATACAGACGGGATAAAGCGTGAGACACAGCGGGGGACAGAGCGGGAGACAGCGGGGGACACAGCGAGGACACAGCGGGACACAGCGGGGACACAGCGGGAACTCAGCTGGGGACACAGCGGGGGACAAAGCGGGACACCACGGAACACAGCGGGACACAGCAGGACACCGAGGGTACTCAGCGGGGGACACACCTGGGGACAAAGCAGGACACCATGGGACACAGTGTGACACAGCGGGACACAGCGGCGACACTGCGGGGACACAGCGGGACAAAGCGGGGGACACAGCCTGACACAATGGAGTACACAGCGGGACACAGCGGGCACAAAGTGGGGACACAGCGTGACACAGCAGGACACAGCAGGGACAGAGCGGGACACAGCGGGACACAGAGGGGCCACAGCGGGGACACACCGGGACACTGAGGGTCACAGCAGGGACACAGCGGGACAAAGCGGGACACATCAGGACACAGCGGGGGACACAGCGGGACACAGCAGGGGACACAGCGAGGACACAGCGGGACACAGCGGGGGAAAAAGTGGGACACAGCGGGGACACAGCGGGGACACAGCAGTGGACACAGCGGGAGACAGCGGGGGACACAGCGGGACACAGCGGGGGACACAGCGGGGGCCACAGCGGGACACAGTGGGACACAACTGGGGACACAGCGGTACACAGCGGTGGACACAGCGCGACACAGCGGTGGACACAGCGAGGACACAGCGGGACCCAGCGGGACACAGCGTCGATACAGCGGGGACAGAGTGGGCCACAGCGGGGTACACAGCTGGGGACACAACGGGGCACATCGGGGGACACAGCAAGTACTC
>NW_012302857.1:0-3135 GCF_000151885.1 Dipodomys ordii | reverse complement strand
CTGTGTCCCGCTGTGTCCCCGCTGTGTCTCCCTGCTGTCCCCCACTGTGTCCCAACTGTGTTCCGCTGTGTCCCCGCTGTGTCCCCGCTGTGTCTCCCTGCTGTTCCCAGCTGTGTCCCGTCTGTGTCCCGCTGTGTCACGCTGTGTTCTCGCTGTGTCCCCACTGTTTCCCGCTGTGTCATGCTGTGTCCGGCTGTGTCCCCACTGTCCCCCGCTGTGTCCCCTGCTGTGTCCCCGCTGTGTCCAGCAGTGTCCCGTTTTGTCCCGCTGTGTCCCGCTGTTTCCCGCTGTGTCCCCTGCTGTGTCCCCTGCTGTGTCCCGCTGTGTCCCGTAGTGTCCTTGCTGTTTCCCCGCTGTGTCCTGCTGTGTCCCTCTGTGTCCCCGCTGTCCCCCGATGTGTCCCCTGCTGTGTCCCCCGCTGTGTCCCTCTGTGTCGACGCTGTGTCCCCGCTGGGTCCCGCTGGGTCCTGCTCTGTCCCCGCTGTGTCCCCGCTGGGTCCCGCTGTGTCTCGCTGTGTCCCCGCTGTGTCCCCGCTGTGTCCTGCTGTGTCCCCACTTTGTCCCACTGTGTCAGGCTGTGTCCCCACTGTGTCCCGATGTGTACCGCTGTGTCTGCATCTGTGTACCCCGCTGTGTCTGTGTCCTCGCTGTGTCCCCCGCTGTTTCCCCCACTGTTTCACCCGCTGTGTCCTTTGATGTGTCCCCAGCTGAGTCCCGCTGTGTCCCCTGCTGTGTCCCCGCTGTGTCCAGCTGTGTCCCGTTTTGTCCCGCTGTGTCCCGCTGTGTCCCCGCTTTGTCCCCCGCTTTGTCCCCACTGTGTACCGCTGTGTCCCGCTGTGTCCCCCGCTGTGTCCCGCTGTGTCCCCTGCTGTGTCCCCCGCTGTGCCCTGCTGTGTCCCGTTGTGTCCTTGCTGTGTCCCCGCTGTGTCCTGCTGTGTCCCTCTGTGTCCCCGCTGTCCCCCGCTGTGTCCCCTGCTGTGTCCCCTGCTGTGTCCCGCTGTATCCCCACTGTGTCCCCGCTGGGTCCCGCTATATCCTGCTGTGTCTCCGCTGTGTCCTCGCTGTGTCCCGCTGTGTCCCTGCTGTGTCCTCACTGTGTAACCGCTAAGTCCCTCTGTGTGCCGGCAGTGTCCCACTGTGTCCGCCGCTGTTTCCCCGCTGTGTCCCCGCTGTGTCCTCCTTTGTCCAGCTGTGTCCTCGCTGTGTCCCTCTGTATCCAGCTGTGTCCCCCGCTGTGTCCCCCACTATTTCCCCTCTGTGACTTGCTGTGTCCATGCTGTGTCCCCCACTGTGTCCCTCTGTGTCCCACTGTGTCTCGCTGTGTCCCCGCTGTGTCCCGCTGTGTCGCGCTGTGTCCTGCTGTGTTCTGCTGTGTCCGCCTCTGTGTCCCCTGCTGTGTCCCACTTGTCCCCGTTGTGTCCCCGCTGAGTCCCGCTGTGTCTCGCTGTGTCCCCGCTGTGTCCCACTGTGTCGCACTGTGTCCGCTGTGTTCTGCTGTGTCTGCCTCTGTGTCCCCCGCTGTGTCCCGCTGTGTCCCCCCTGTGTCCCGATGTGTACCGCTGTGACTGCCTCTGTGTACCCCGCTGTGTCCTGCTGTGTCCTTGCTGTGTCCCCAGCTGTTTCCCGCTGTTTCCCCCGCTGTGTCACCCGCTGTGTCCTTTGATGTGTCCCCAGCTGAGTCCCGCTGTGTCCCCCACTGTTTACCACTGTGTCCCCCACTTTGTCCCCCGCTTTGTCCCCGCTGTGTCCCCGCTCTGTCCCGCTGTGTCCCGCTGTGTCCCTCTGTGTCGCCCCCTGTGTCCCCCTGTGTCCCCGCTGTTTCCCACTGTGACCCCCGCGCTGTCCTGCTGTGTCCCCGTTGTCCACCGGTGTGGCCCCTCTGTCCCCCGCTGTGTCCCACTGTGTCCCGATGTGTCCCGCTGTGTCGCCGCTTTGTCACTGCTGTGTCTCGCTGTGTCCTGCTGTGTCCACACTGTGTCCTGCTCTGTCCCAGGCTGTGACCCGCTGTGTCCCCCGCTGTGTTCAGCTGTGTTGCTGCTGTGTCCCGCTGTGTCCCCGCTGTGTCCCGGGTGTGTCCCGCTGTGTCCCCGCTGTGTCCCCGCTGTGTCCCAGCTGTGTTCCCCGCTGTGTCCCCGCTGGGTCCCACTCTGTCCCCACTGTGTCCCGCTTTGTCCCGCTGTGTCCCCCGCTTTTCCTGCTGTCTCCCCCGCTGTGTCCGGTTGTGTTTCCCGCTGTGTCCCGCTGTGTCCTGCTGTGTACCCCCTGTGTCCCGCTGTGTATCGATGTGTCCCCGCTGTGTCCCCGCTCTGTCTCCCTGCTGTCCCCCGCTGTGTCCCCTCTGTGTCCCGCTGTGTCCCGCTGTGTCCTCGCAGTGTCCCCGCTGTTTCCCGCTGTGTCCTGCTTTGTCCGGCTGTGTCCCCGCTGTCCCCCGCTGTGTCCCCTGCTGTGTCCCCGCTGTGTCCAGCTGTGTCCCGTTTTGTCCCGCTGTGTCCCGCTGTGTTCTGCTGTCCCCCGCTTTGTCCCCGCTGTGTCCCCGCTGTGTCCCGCTGTGTCCCGCTGTGTCCACCGCTGTGTCCCGCTGTGTCCACTGCTGTGTCCCGCGCTGTATCCCGCTGTGTCCCGTTGTGTCCTTGATGTGTCCCCGCTGTGTCCTGCTGTGTCCCTCTGTGTCCCCGCTGTCCCCCGCGGTGTCCCCTGCTGTGTCTCCTGCTGTGTCCCGCTGTATCCCCATTGTGTCCCCGCTGGGTCCCGCTATATCCTGCTGTGTCTCCGCTGTGTCCTCGCTGTGTCCCGCTGTGTCCCTGCTGTGTCCCCGGTGTGTCCCGCTGTGTCCCCACTGTGTCCCGCTGTGTCCCTGGGGTGTCCTCACTGTGTAACCGCTAAGTCCCTCTGTGTGCCCGCAGTGTCCCACTGTGTCCGCCGCTGTTTCCCCGCTGTGTCCCCGCTGTGTCCTCCTGTGTCCCGCTGTGTCCTCGCTGTGTCCTTCTGTATCCTGCTGTGTCCCCCGCTGTGTCCTGCTGTGTCCAGCTGTGTCCCGCTGTGGACTCGCTGTGTCCCCGCTGTGTCCAGCTGTGTCCTCGCTGTGTCCCAGGTGTGTCCCGCTTTGTCCCCGTTGTTCCACGGTTTGTCCTCACT
>NW_012302856.1:0-3135 GCF_000151885.1 Dipodomys ordii | reverse complement strand
CTCCTTCTGCTTCTGCTTCTCCTTCTGTTTCTGCTTCTGCTTCAATTTCTCCTTCTGATTCTCATTCTGCTTCTGCGTCTTCTGTTTCTTCTGCTTCTCCTGCTTCTCCTACTTCTCGTGCTGCTTCTCCTTCTGCGTCTCTTTCTGCTTCTGCTTATCCTTTTGCTTCTCCTACTCCTAATACTTCTCTTTCGCCTTCTCCTTCTGCTTTTCCTGCTTCTCATGGTGCTTCTGCTTCTGCTTATTCTACTATTTCTGTTTCTTCTGCTTCTGCTTCAGATTGTGCTTCTTCTGTTTCTCCTTCTGCGTCAGATTCTGCTTCTACTTCTTCGGCTTCTGCTTCTTCTGCTTCTCGTGCTGCTGCTTCTTCTGATTCTCCTGCTTCTCTTTCTGCTTTTCCTTCTGTTTCTGCTTCTCCTGCTTCTGCTTCTTCTCCTTCTTCTGTTTCTTCTGCTTCTGCTTCTCCTGCTTCTCTTTCTGCTTTTCCTTCTGTTTCTGCTTCTCCTTCTGCTTCTGCTTCTTCTCCTTCTTCTGTTTCTTCTGCTTCTGCTTCTCCTGCTTCTCGTTCTGCTTCTCGTTCTGCTTCTCTTTCTGCTTCTCCTTCTCCTTCTCCTTCTTCTGCATCTCCTTTTGCTTCTGCTTCTCCTTTTGCTTCTGCTTCACTTTCTCCTTCTACTTCTCATTCTGCTTCTGCGTCTTCTGTTTCTTCTACTTCTCCTGCTTCTGCTTCTCCAGCTTCTCCTAATTCTCGTGCTGCTTCTCCTTCTGCGTCTCTTTCTGCTTCTGCTTATCCTTTGGCTTCTCCTACTCCTAATCCTTCTCTTTCTCCTTCTCCTTCTTCTTCTTCTTCTTCTGCTTCTCCTGGTGCTTCTGCTTCTGCTTATTCTACTATTTCTGTTTCTTCTGCTTCTGCTTCAGATTGTGCTTCTTCTGTTTCTCCTTCTGCTTCAGATTCTGCTTCTGATTCTTCGGCTTCTCCTGATTCTTCTGCTTCTGCTTCTCATGCTTCTTCTGCTTCTCCTGCTTCTCTTTCTGCTTCTCCTTCTGCTTCTGCTTCTCCTTCTGCTTCAGATTCTGCTTCTGCTTCTTCGGCTTCTCCTGTTTCTTCTGCTTCGGCTTCTCATGCTTCTTCTGCTTCTCCTGCTTCTCTTTCTGCTTCTCCTTCTACTTCTGCTTCTCCTTCTGCTTCTGCTTCTGCTCTTCTCCTTCTTCTGTTTTTTTTGCTTCTGTTTCTTCTGCTTCTTCTTCTTCTGTTTCGTCTGATTCTACTTCTGCTTTTGCTTCTTCTGCTTCTCCTGCTTCTCCTTCTGCATCTTCTTCTGCTTCTGCTTCTCCTTCTGCTGCTTCTTCTGCTTCTGCTTCTCCTTCTTCTGCTTCTCCTTCTGCTTCTCCTTCTGCTTCTCCTTCTGCTGCTCCTTCTGCTTCTCGTTCTGCTTCTGATTCTCCTTCTTCTCTTCCTACTCCTAATCCTTCTCTTTCTCCTTCTCCTTCTTCTTCTTCTGCTTCTCGTTCTGCTTCTGCTACTGCTTCTTCTGCTTGTTCTGTTTCTTCTGCTTCAGGTCCTGCTTCTGCTTCTTCAGCTTCTTCTGTTTCTTCTGCTTCTGCTTCTCCTGCTACTGCTTCTTCTGCTTCTCTTTCAGCTTCTCCTTCTGCTTCTGCTTCTCCTTCTGCTCCTTCTCCTTCTTCTGTTTCTTCTTCTTCTTCTGCTTCTCCCGCTTCTGCTTCTTCTGCTTCTCCTTCCTTTCCTCTGCTTCTGCTTCTCCTTCTTCTTCTTCTGCTTCTCTTTCTGCTTCTGCTTCTTCTGATTCTCCAACTAATCCTTCTTCTTCTCCTTCTGTTTCTGCTTCTCTTTCTGCTTCTCCATCTCCTTCTGCTTCACCTTCTGCTGCTCCTTATCCTTCTTCTGTTTCTCCCTCTGGTTCTGCTTCTGCTTCTTATGCTTCTTGTTCTTCTGCTTCTGCTTCTCCTGCTTCTGCTTCTTATGCTTCTACTGCTTCTTCTTCTGCTTCTGCTTCTTCTGTTTCTTCTGCTTGTACTTCTCTTTCTGCTTCTGCTTCTCCTGCTTGTTTTTCTGCTTCTTCTGCTGCTTCTCCTTCTGCTGCTTCTTCTACATCTCCTTCTGCTTCTCTTTTTGCTTCTCTTTCTGCTTCTGCTTCTTCTGTTTCTCCTGCCTGAATTTCTGGTTCTACTTCTTCTGCTGCTTCTCCTTCTGCTTCTGCATCTACTTCTGCTTCTATTTCTGCTTCTTCTGCTTCTTCTCTTTCGGCTTCTCCTGCTTCTGCATCTTGTGCTTCTCCTGCTTCTCTTTCTGCTTCTCATTCCGCTTCTGCTTCTCCTTCTGCTTCTGCTTCTCTTCCTTCTCCTTCTCCTACTTCTGCTTCTCCTTCATCTTCTGCTTCTTCTGCTTCTCCTGCTTCTCATTCTACATCTCCTTCTGCTTGTGCTTGTCCTTATGCTCTTTCTTCTGCTTCTGCTTCTCCTTCTGCTTCTGCCTCTGTTTCTCCTTCTCCTTCTCGTTCTCCTGCTTTTCCTTCTGCTTCTCCTTCTGCTTCTGCTGTAACTGCTACTGCTTCTGCTTCTTCTGTTTCTTCTGCTTCTCCTTCTGCTTTTGATTCTCTTTCTGCTTCTGCTTCTCCTTCAGCTTGTCATTCTGCTTCTCCAGATTCTGCTTCTTCTGCTTCTCCTTCTGCTTCAGGTTCTGCTTCTGCTTCTGCTTCTTCGTATTCTTCTGCTTCTGCTTCTCCTGCTTCTGCTTTTCTGCTTTTCCTGCTTCTCTTTCTGCTTCCCCTTCTGCTTCTGCTTCTCCTTCTGCTTCTGCTCCTTCTTCTGTTTCTACTTCTTCTGCTTCTCCCGCTTCTGCTTCTTCTGCTTCACCTGCTTCTCCTTCTGCTTCTCTTCGTCGGCTTCTCTTTCTACTTCTGCTTCTCCCGCTTCTGCTTCTTCTCTTTAGTTCTTCTCCTTCTGCTTCTGCTTCTTCTGCTTCTCCTGCTTCTCCTTCTGCATCTCCTTCTGCTTGTGCTTTTCCTTGTGCTTCTTCTTCTGCTTCAGCTTCTCCTTCTCCTTCTTCAGCTTCTCCGTCTGTTTCTACTTCTGCTTATCCTGATTCTTTTCTGCTTGTGATTCTCCTTCTGTTAC
>NW_012302855.1:0-3135 GCF_000151885.1 Dipodomys ordii | reverse complement strand
GCAGCAGCAGGAGAAGCAGAAGCAGAAGAAGCCGAAGAATCAGAAGCAGATTTTGAAGCATAAGGAGATACAGGAGAAGCAGAAGAAGCAGAATCTGGAGAAGCAGAAGGAGAAGCAGAAGCAGAAAGAGAAGCAAAAGCAGAAGGAGAAGCAGAAGGAGAAGCAGAAGAAACAGAAGAAGCAGAGGCAGTAGCAGAAGAAGCAGAAGATGAAGAAGCAGAAGGAGAAGCAGAAGCAGTAGTAGAAGCAGAAGAAGGAGAAGCAGAAGGAGAAGCATAAAGAGAAACAGAAGGAGAAGCAGGAGAAGCAGAAGCAGGAGAAGCAGAATCAGAAGAAATAGAAGAAGAAGAAGAAGAAGAAGAAGAAGAAGAAGAAGAAGAAGAAGCAGAAAGAGAAGCAGAAACAGAAGGAGAAGCAGAAAAAGAAGCAGAAGAAGCCGAAGAAGCAAAAGCAGAACCTAAAGCAGAAGGAGAAGCAGGAGAAGCCGGAGAAGCAGAATCTGGAGAAGAAGAAGGAGAACCAGAAGGAGAAGCAGAAGCAGAAAGAGAAACAAAAGCAGAAGGAGAAGCAGAAGAAACAGAAGAAGCAGAATCAGTAGCAGAAGAAGCTGAAGATGCAGAAGCAGAAAGAGAAGCAGAAGGAATAGCAGAAGAACGAGAAGGAGAAATAGAAGGAGAAGCAGATGGAGAAGCAGGAAAAGCAGAAGAAACAGAAGCAGACGGAGAAGCAGAAGAAGGAGAAGGAGAAGCCGGAGCAGAAGAAGAAGCAGAAGGAAAAGCACAAGCAGAAGGAGATGCAGAAGGAGAAGCGGGAAATGCAGAAGAAGCAGAAGCAAAAGGAGAAGAAGAAGGAGAAGAATCAGAGTCAGATGAAGCAGAAGCAGAAATAGAAAGAGAAGCCGACGAAGAGAAGCAGAACGAGAAGCAGGAGAAGCAGAAGAAGCACAAGCGGGAGGAGCAGAAGTAGAAGAAACAGAAGAAGGAGAAGGAGCAGAACCAGAAGGAGAAGCAGAAGGAGAAGCAGAAAGAGAAGCAGGAAAAGCAGAATAAGCAGAAGCAGGAGAAGCAGAAGGAGAAGAAACAGGAGAAGGACAAGAAGCAGAAAGAGAAGCAGTAGAAGCAGAAGAGGCAGGAAAAGCAGAAGCCGAAGAAAGAGAAGAAGAAGAAGACGAAGAAGAAGAAGAAAAAGAAGCAGCAGCATAAGGAGAAGCATAAGGAGAAGCATAAGGAGAAGTATAAGGAGAAGCAGTAGAAGGAGAAGAAGCAGAAGGAGGAGAAGCTGAAGCAGAAGAAAAAGAATAAGCAAAAGAAGCAGAAGCAGAAGCAGTGAGAGAAGCAGAAGAAGGAGAAGGAGAAGGAGCAGCAGAAGGAGAAGCAGAAGCAGAAAGAGAAGCAGAAACAGAAGGAGAACAAGAAGGAGAAGCAGGAGAATCAGAAGAAGCAGAAAGAGAAGGAGAAGAAGGAGAAGCAGAAGTAGAATCCGAAGAAACAGAAGAAGAAGAAGCAGAAGAAACAGAAGCAAAAGAAACAGAAGAAGGAGAAGAGCAGAAGCAGAAGGAGAAGCAGAAGCAGAAGGAGAAGCAGAAAGAGAAGCAGGAGAAGCAGAAGAAGCAGGAGAAGCAGAAGCAGAAGAAACAGGAGAAGCCGAAGAAGCAGAAGCAGAATCTGAAGCAGAAGGAGAAACAGAAGAAGCACAATCTGAAGCAGAAGCAGAAGAAACAGAAATAGTAGAATAAGCAGAAGCAGAAGCACCAGGACAAGCAGAAGAACAAGAAGGAGAAGGCGAAAGAGAAGGATTAGGAGTAGGAGAAGCAAAATGATAAGCAGAAGCAGGAAGAGACGCAGAAGGAGAAGCAGCACGAGAAGTAGGAGAAGCAGGAGAAGCAGAAGCAAGAGAAGCAGAAGAAACAGAAGACGCAGAAGCAGAAGGAGAAACAGAAGGAGAAATTGAAGCAGAAGGAGAAGGAGAAGCAAAAGGAGAAGCAGAAGAAGGAGAAGGAGAAGGAGAAGCAGAAAGAGAAGCAGAAAGAGAAGCAGAAAGAGAAGCACAACGAGAAGCACGAGAAGCAGAAGCAGGTGAAGCAGAAGCAGAAGAAACATAGGAAGGAGAAGACGTAGAAGCAGAAGGAGAAGCAGAAACAGAAGGAAAAGCAGAAATAGAAGCAGGAGCAGCAGAAGAAGCAGCAGCAGGAGAAGCAGAAGCAGAAGAAGCCGAAGAAACAGAAGCAGAACCTGAAGCATAAGGAGATACAGGAGAAGCAGAAGAAGCAGAATTTGGAGAAGCAGAAGGAGAAGCAGAAGCAGAAAGAGAAGCAAAAGCAGAAGGAGAAGCATAAGGAGAAGCAGAAAAACAGAAGAAGCAGAGGCAGTAGCAGAAGATGTAGAAGCAGAAGGAGAAGCAGAAGGAAAAGCAGAAGAACGAGAAGGAGAAGGAGAAGGAGAAACAGAAGGAGAAGCAGAAAGAAAAGCAGAAGGAGAAGCAGGAAATGCAGAAACAGGAGAAGAACAAGCAGAAGAAACAGGAGAAGGACAAGAAGCAGAAGCAGAAGGAGAAGCAGAAAGAGAAGGAGAGGAAGCAGAAGAAGCAGAAGCAGGAGAAGCAGAAGCATAAGAATCCGAAGAAGCAGAAGCAGAACCTGAAGCAGAAGGAGAAGCAGGAGAAGCAGAAGAATCAGAATCTGGAGAAGCAGAATGAGAAGCAGAAGGAGAAGCAGAAGCAGAAAGAGAATCAAAAGCAGAAGGAGAAGCAGAAGAAACAGAAGAAGTAGAAGCAGTAGCAGTTGTAGCAGAAGCAGAAGGAAAAGGAGAAGAACAAGAAGGAGAAGGAGAAACAGAAGGAGAAGCAGAAGGAGAAGCAGAAAGAGAAGCAGGTAAAGCAGAAGAAGAAGAAGCAGAAGGAGAATCAGAAGGAGAAGCAGAAGAAGGAGAAGGAGAAGCAGAAGCAGAAGAAGATGCAGAAGGAGAAGCAGAAGAAGCAGAAGCAGAAGGAGAATCAGGTAAAGCAGAAGAAGCAGAAGCAAAAGGAGAAGCAAAAGAAGGAGAAGGAGAAGCAGAGGCAGAAGAAGAAGCATAAGGACAAGCACAAGCAGAAGGAGATGCAGAAGGAGAAGCAGGAGAAGCAGAATAAGCAGAAGCT
>NW_012302854.1:0-3136 GCF_000151885.1 Dipodomys ordii | reverse complement strand
TCTCTCTCTCTCTCTCTCTCTCTCTCTCTCTCTCTCTCTCTCTCTCTCTCTCTGTCGGCTCCTTCCGCTTCTGCTTCTCTGCTTCTCCTGCTTGTCTTTCTCCTTCTGCTTCTCCTTTCTCGTTCTTCTCCATCTCTTTCTGCTTCTGCTTCTTCTGATTCTCCAACTTCTCTTTCTTCTTCTCCTTCTGTTTCTGCTTCTCTTTCTGCTTCTGCATCTCCTTCTGCTTCACCTTCTTCTGCTCTTTCTCCTTCTTTTGTTTCTCCCTCTGCTTCTGCTTCTTATGCTTCTTCTTTATCTTCTGCTTCTGCTTCTCCTGCTTCTGCTTCTTGTGCTTTTACTGCTTCTTCTTCTACTTCTGTTTCTTCTGCTTCTACTTCTCTTTCTGCTTCTGCTTCTCCTGCTTGTTTTTCTGCTTCTTCTGCTGCTTCTCCTTCTGCTGCTTCTTCTACTTCTCCTACTGCTTCTCTTTTTGCTTCTTCTTCTTCTTCTGCTTCTGCTTCTTCTGTTTCTCCTGCCTGAATTTCTGGTTCTACTTCTTCTGCTGCTTCTCCTTCTGCTTCTGCTTCTACTTCTGCTTCTGATTCTGCTTCTTCTGCTTCTTCTCTTTCGGCTTCTCCTGCTTCTGCTTCTTGTGCTTCTCCTGCTTTTCTTTCTGCTTCTCATTCCGCTTCTGCTTCTCCTTCTGCTTCTGCTTCTCCTCCTTCTCCTTCTCCTACTTCTGCTTCTCCTTCATCTTCTGCTTCTTCTGCTTCTCCTGCTTCTCCTTCTGCATCTCCTTCTGCTTGTGCTTGTCCTTATGCTTCTTCTTCTGCCTCTGCTTCTCCTTCTCCTTCTTTTGCTTCTCCTTTTGCTTCTGCTTCTTCTGCTTTTCCTGCTTCTCCGTCTGATTCTGCTTCTTTTGCCCTTCCTGATTATCCTTCTGCTTCTCCTTCTTCTTCTCCTTCTGTTTCTCCTTCTCCTTCTCGTTCTTCTGCTATTCCTTCTGCTTCTCTTTCTGCTTCTGCATCTTCAGCTTCTTCTGCTACTGCTTCTGCTTCTCCTTCTGCTTTTGCTTCTCTTTCTGCTTCTGCTTCTCCTTCTGGTTCTCCTTCTTCTTCTCCAGATTCTGCTTCTTCTGCTTCTCCTTACGCTTCAGGTTCTGCTTCTGCTTCTTCGGCTTCTTCTGCTTCTATTTCTGCTTCTCCTTCTGTTTCTGCTTCTCTTTCTGCTTCTTCTCCTTCTTCTATTTCTTCTGCTTATGCTTCTCCTGCTTCTCCTGCTTCTCCTTCTGTTTCTCTTTATTCTTATCCTTCTGCTACTCCTTCTCCTTCTCCTTCTTCTGCTTCTCCTTCTGCTTCTGCTTCTGGTTCTCCTTCTGCATCTTCTTCTGTTTAATTTCTCCTTCTTCTGCTTTTCATTCTGCTTCTGTTTCTCCTGCTTCTGCTTCTTCTGCTTCTCCTGCTTCTCCTCTCCTTCTCCTTCTCTTTCTGCTTCTGCTTATCTTCTGTTTCTCCTACTCCTAATCCCTTCTCTTTCTCCTTCTCCTTCTTCTCTTCTGCTTCTCCTGCTGCTTCTTCTTCTGCTTCTTCTGCTTTTTCTGTTTCTTCTTCTTCTTCAGCTTCTGCTTCTTCTGCTTCTCCTTCTGCTTCTCCTTCTGCTTCTGCTCTTCTCCTTCTGTTTCTTCTGTTTCTGCTTCTCCTGCTTCTTCTTCTTCTGCTTCTCCTACTTCTCCTTCTGCTTCTCCGTCTCCTTCTCCTTCTCCTTCAATTTCTCCTTCTTGTGCTTCTCATTCTGCTTCTGCTTCTCCTGCTTCTGCTTCTTCTGTTTCTCCTTCTGCTTCTTCTTCTGCTTCTCTTTCTGCTTCTTATTCTGCTTCTGCTCTTCCTACTCCTAATCCTTCTCTTTCTCCTTCTTCTTCTGCTTCTCGTTCTGCTTCTGCTTCTTCTGCTAGTTCGGTTTCTTCTGCTTCTGCTTTTCCAGCTTCTGCTGCTTCTGCTTCTCCTTCTGCTTCAGGTTCTCCTTCTGATTCTTCGGCTTCTTCTGTTTCTTCTGCTTCTGCTTCACCTGCTACTGCTTCTTCTGCTTCTTCTGCTTCTCTTTCTGCTTCTCCTTCTGCTTCTGCTTCTCCTTCTGCTCCTTCTCCTTCTTCTGTTTCTTCTTCTTCTTCTTCTGCTTCTCCCGCTTCTGCTTCTTCTGCTTCTCCTGCTTGTCCTTCTCCTTCTGCTTCTCCTTCTCCTTCTTCTGCTTCTCTTTCTGCTCCTGCTTCTTCTGATTCTCCAACTTCTCCTTCTTCTTCTTCTATTTCTGCTTCTCTTTCTGCTTCTGCATCTCCTTCTGCTTCACCTTCTGCTGCTCCTTCTCCTTCTTCTGTTTCTCCCTCTACTTCTGCTTCTTATGCTTCTTCTTTTTCTTCTGGTTCTGCTTATCCTGCTTCTGCTTCTTATGCTTCTACTGCTTCTTCTTCTGCTTCTTCTGCTGCTTCTGCTTCTACTTCTCTTTCTGCTTCTGCTTCTCCTGCTTGTTTTTCTGCTTCTTCTGCTGCTTTTTCTACTTCTCCTTCCGCTTCTCTTTTTGCTTCTCCTTCTGCTTCTGCTTCTTCTGTTTCTCCTGCCTGAATTTCTGGTTCTACTTCTTCTGCTGCTTCTGCTTCTGCTTCTCCTTCTGCTTCTGTTTCTGCTTCTTCTCTTTCGGCTTCTCCTGCTTCTGCTTCTTGACCACCTCCTGCTTCTCTTTCTGCTTCTCATTCTGCTTCTGCTTCTCCTTCTGCTTCTGCTTCTCCTCCTTCTCCTTCTCCTACTTCTGCTTCTCCTTCATCTTCTGCTTCCTCTGCTTCTCCTTCTGCATCTCCTTCTGCTTGTGCTTGTCCTTATGCTTCTTCTTCTGCCTCTGCTTCTCCTTCTCCTTCTTTTGCTTCTCCTTTTGCTTCTGCTTCTTCTGCTTTTCCTGCTTCTCCTTCTGCTTCTGCTTCTTCTGCTTTATCTTCTGCATCTTCTTCTGCTTCTGCTTCTCCTTCTCCTTCTTCTGCTTCTCCTTCTGATTCTCCTTCTGCTTCTTCTTTTTCTGCTTTACCTGCTTCTCTTTCTGCTTCTCCTGCTTCTCAAAATCTGCTTCTCCTTCTGTTTCTCCTTCTCCTTCTCGTTCTCCTTCTCGTTGA
>NW_012302853.1:0-3136 GCF_000151885.1 Dipodomys ordii | reverse complement strand
TCACAGAGGGACTCAGCGGGGGACACAGCGGGGGACAAAGCGGGACACCACGGGACAGAGCGGGACACAGCGGGGACAAGGTGGAGACAGAGCGGGACACAGCGAAGACACAGCGGGACACAGCGGGGGACACAGCGGGACACAGCGGGGGACACAGCGGGACACAGCGGCGGACACAGCGGGACAAAGCAGGGTACAGAGCAGGGGACACATCGGGATACAGAGGGACACAGCGGGGGACCCAGCGGGAAACAGCGGGGGGCCCAGCGAGGACACAGCGGGACACAGCGGGGGACACAGACAGGAAAACAGCGGGGGACACACCGGGGGACACAGCGGGACACAGCAGGGAACACAGCGAGGACACAGCGGGACCCAGCGGGACCCAGCGTCGATACAGCGGGGATACAGCGTTACACAGTGTGGTACAAATCTGTGGACACAAGGGGACACAGTGGGGGCACAGCGGGACAGAGCGGGACACAGTGGGACACAGCGAGGACAAATCGTGAGACACAGTGGGGGACAGAGTGGGAGACAGCGGGGGACACAGCGAGGACACAGCAGGACACAGCGGGACACAGCAGGGACAGAGCGGGACACAGTGGGACCCAGCGGGACACAGCAGGGGACAAAGCGGGACACAGTGGGGGACCCAGCGAGGACACAGCGGGACACAGCGGGGGACACAGTGAGGACACAGCGGGGGACACAGCGGGGGACACAGCGGGACACAGCGGGGAACACAGCGAGGACACAGCGGGACCCAGCGGGACCCAGCGTCGATACAGCGGGGACACAGCGTTACACAGCGTGGTACACAGCTGTGGACATAACGGGACACAGTGGGGACACAGCGGGAAACAGCGGAACACAGTGGGACAAAGCAGGGGACACAGCGGTGAAACAGCTGGACACAACGGAGTACATAGCGGGACACAGCACGCACACAGGGGGACACAGCGGGACACAGCGGGACACAGCAGGACAGAGCAGAACACAGCGGGACACAGTGGGACACAGCGGGGGACCCAGCGGGACCCAGCGGGGGACCCAGTGAGGACACAACGGGACACAGCTGGGGACACAGCCAGGACACAGCGGGGGTCACAGCGGGGGACACAGCGGGACACAGCGGGACACAGCGTCGATACAGCGGGCACACAGCGTTACACAGCGTGGTACACAGCTTTGGATACAACGGGACACAGTGTGGGCACAGCGGGACACAGCGGGTCACAGTGGGACACAGCGGGGACAAAGCGTGAGACACAGCGGGGGACAGAGTGGGAGACAGCGGGGGACACAGCGGGGACACAGCGGGGACTCAGCGGGGTCACAGCGGGATACAGCGGGACACAGAGTGACACAGCGGGACACAGCAGAGGACACAGCGGGACACAGCGGAGGACAGAGCAACGACACAGCAGGACACAGCGGGGACACAGGAGGACTCAGCAGGGTTACAGCAGGACACAACGGGACACAGCAGGACACAGCGTGACACAGCGGGGACACAGCAGGGACACGGCAGGGACACAGTGGGGGACATAGCGGGACAAAACGGGACACAGCGGGGGACACAGTAGGACAGAGCAGGGGACACAGTGGGGGACAGAGAGGGACAACACGAATAACAGAGAAAGGACAGAGAGGGACCCAGCGGGACACAGCCTCGATACAGCGGGATTCACAGCGTTACACAGCAGGTTACACAGCTGGGGACACAAAGGGACACAGTGGTGGACACAGCGGGACACAGCGGGACAGAGTGGGACACAGATGGGATAAAGCGTGAGACACAGCGGGGGACAGAGCGGGAGACAGCGGGGGACACAGCGAGGACACAGCGGGACACAGCGGGGACACAGCGGAGACACAGCGGGGACTCAGCTGGGGACACAGCGGGGAACAAAGCGGGACACCACGGAACACAGCGGGACACAGCGCGAAACAGCGGTGACCCTGCGGGGACACAGCGGGACACAGCGGGGGACACAGCGGGAAACAGCGGGACAGAGTGGGGGACACAGCGGGACACAGCGGGGGACACAGCAAGGACACAGTGGGACACAGCGTGGGACAAAGTGGGAGAAAGCGGGGCACACAGCGAGGACACAGCAGGACACCGAGGGTACTCAGCAGGGGACACAGCTGGGGACAAAGCAGGACACCATGGGACAGAGTGTGACACAGCGGGACACAGCGGCGACACTGCGGGGACACAGCGGGACAAAGCGGGGGACACAGCCTGACACAACGGAGTACACAGCGGGACACAGCGGGCACAAAGTGGGGACACAGCGTGACACAGCAGGACACAGCAGGGACAGAGCGGGACACAGCGGGACACAGAGGGGCCACATCGGGGACACACTGGGACACTGAGGGTCACAGCAGGGACACAGCGGGAAAAAGCGGGACACATCAGGACACAGCGGGGGACACAGCGGGACACAGCAGGGGACACAGCGAGGACACAGCGGGACACAGCGGGAGACACAGCGAGGACACAGCGGGACACAGCGGGGGGAAAAGCGGGACACAGCGGGGACACAGCAGTGGACACAGCGGGAGACAGCGGGGGACACAGCGGGATACAGCGGGGGCCACAGCGGGGGCCACAGCGGGACACAGTGGGACACAACTGGGGACACAGCGATACACAGCGGTGGACACAGCGGGACACAGCGGTGGACACAGCGAGGACACAGCGGGACCCAGCGGGACACAGCATCGATACGGCGGGGACAGAGTGGGCCACAGCGGGGTACACAGCTGGGGACACAACGGGGCACATCGGGGGACACAGCAAGGACTCAGCGGAACACAGCGTGGGACACAGTGAGGACACAGGGGGACACAGCAGGACACAGCGGGACACAGCAGGAACACAGCAGTAGACACAGCGGGACACAGCAGGGGACACAGCGGGACACAGCGGGGGACACAGGGAGGACAGAGCGGGACACAGCGGGGACTCAGCGGGGGACACAGCGGGGGACAAAGCGGGACACAGCGGGACACAGCGTCGATACAGCGGGGACACAGCGGGGTACAAAGCTGGGGACACAACGAAACACAGCGGGGGACACATCGAGGACACAGCACGACACAGCAGGGACACAGCGGGGAC
>NW_012302852.1:0-3136 GCF_000151885.1 Dipodomys ordii | reverse complement strand
TCACGGGAACAAAGCGAGGTCACAGCGGGGGACAAAGCGGGACAACACGGAACACAGTGTGACACAGCGGGACACAGCGGGACACAGCGGGACACAGCGGGGGACACAGCGGGGAACAGCAGAGGACAGAAAGGGGACACAGCGGGACACAGCAGGTACACAGCTGGACACAGCGGGGTACACAGAGGGACACAGCGGGCACACAGCAGGGACACAGCGGGACACAGCGGGACACAGCGGGGACACAGTGGGACACAGCGGGACAAAGCGGCAGACAGCGGGACACAGCAGGCACACAGTGGGGACACAGCGGGACACAGCGGGACACAGCGGGGACAGAGCGGGACATAGCCGGACACAGCGGGACACAGCAGGGGACACAGCGGGACACAGTTGGGGACCCAGTGAAGACACAGCGGGACACAGCAGGGGCCACAGCGAGGACACAGCGGGGGACAATGCGGGACACAGCGGGAAACACAGCGAGGACACAGCGGGACACAGCGTCGATACAGCGGGGACACAGCGTTACACAGCGTGGTACACAGCTTTGGACACAACGGGACACAGTGGGGGCACAGCCGGACACAGCGGGACACAGTGGGACACAGCAGGGACAAAGCGTGAGACACAGCGGGGGACAGAGAGGGAGAAAGCAGGGGACACAGCGAGGACACAGAGGGACACAGCGGTAACACAACGGGGACTCAGCGGGGGACACAGCGGGACACAGCGGGGGACACTGCGGGACACAATGTGGGACAGAGCGTGGGACACAACAAGACACAGCGGGGACAAAGCTGGACACAGCGGGGTACATAGAGGGACACAGCAGGGACACAGCGGGGAAACAGCGTGACACAAAAGGACACAGCGTGACACAGCGGGGGACACATCGAGGACACAGCGGCACACAGTGGGGGACACAGCAAGGACAGAGCGGGACACAGCGGGGGACAAAGCAGGACATAGCGGGGGACACAGCGGGGACACAGCGGGACAGAGCGGGACACAGCATGGGACACAGGAAGGACACAGCGGTACACAGCGGGGGACAGAGCGAGGACACATTGGGACACAGCGGGGACACAGCGGGACTCAGCGGGGAACACAGCAGTACACAGCGGGACACAGCGGGACACAGAGGGGAAAGAGCATGGACACAGCGGGGGACACAGCGAGACACAGCTGGGGACACAGAGGGGTACACAGCGGTACACAGCGGGGAAAAAAGCGAGGCCACAGCGGATCACAGCGTGGGACACAGCGAGGACACAGCGGGACACAGCGGGACACAGTGGGGACAAAGCAGTAGACACAACGGGACACAATGGCGGACACAGCGGGACACAGCAGGGGACACAGGGAGGACACAGCAGGACCCAGCGGGACCCAGCCTCGATTCAGCGGGGACACAGCGGGACACAGCGAGGTACACAGCTGGGCACACAACAGGACACAGCGGGGGACACAGCGAGGACACAGCGGGACAAAGCGGGGCACTGCGGGAACGTAACGGTACACAGCGGGGTACAGAGTGGGACACAGCGGAACACAGCTGGGGACATAGCGGGGACACAGCGGGACACAGCGGGGGACACAGCGAGGACGAAGCGGGACACACCGGAATACAGCGGGGGACAAAGCGGGAGACAGCGGGTGACACAGCGAGCACACAGCAGGACACAGCGGCCACATAGAGGGGACTCAGCGGGGAACACAGCGGGGGACAAAGAGGGACACCACGGGACACAGTGAGACACAGCGGGACACTGTGGGGACAAGTAGGACAAAGCGGGGGACACAGCGGGACACAGCGGAACAAATCGGGGGACAGAGCGGAGACAGAGTAGGGCCACAGCGGGACACCTCGGTGACACAGCTGGACATAGCGGGGTACACTGCGGGACACAGCGGGCACACAGCGGGGACACAGCGGGACACAGCGGGGACAGAGCGGGACACAGTCGGACACAGCGGGACACAGTGGGGGACACAGCGGGACACAGCGCGGGACCCAGCAAGGACACAGCGGGACACAGCAGGGGACACAGCGAGGACACAGCGTGGGACACAGCAGGTGACACAGCGGGACACAGCAGGAGACACTGTGGGGGACAGCATGGGACAGAGTGGGGACACAGCGGGAGACACAAAGGGGGACAGCAGGGGACAGAGAGGGGACACAGCGGGACACAGCCGGGAACACAGCGCGGACACAGTGGGACACAGCGGGACACAGCGGGACACAGCGGTACACAGCGGGATACAGCGGGGGACACAGTGGGACAAAGCGGGGACACAGCGGGACACAGCGGGACACAGCGTCGATACAGAGGGGACTCAGCGGAGGACACAGCGGGGGAAACAGCGGGGGACAAAGTGGGACACCACGGGACACACTGTGACACAGCGGGACACAGAGGGGACACTGCGGGGACACAGCAGGACAAAGCGGGGGACATAGCGGGACACAGTGGCACACAGCGGGGGACACACCGGGGGACAGCGGAGACAGAGATGGGCCACAGCGGGCCACAGCGGTGACATAGCTGGACACAGCGGGGTACACAGCGAGACACAGCGGGCACACCGGGGACACAGCGGGACACAGTGGGACACAGTGGGGACACAGTGGGACACAGCGGGACAAAGCGGGGGACACAGCGGGACACAGCTGGGGACACAGCGAGGACACAGCAGGATACAGCGGGGGACACAGTGAGGACACAGCGAGACACAGCCGGGGAAAAAGCGGGACACAGCGGGGACACAGCAGTGGACACAGCGGGACACAGCGGGGGACACAGCTGGACACAGCGGGGGGAAACAGTGGGGGACACAGTGGGACACAGTGGGACACAGCGGGGGACACATGGGGAACACAGCGGGACACAGCGGGGACACAGCGGGACTCAGCGGGGGACACAGCAGTATACAGCAGGACACAGCGGGGACACAGCAGGGACACAGCGGTGAAACAGCAGGGACTCAGCGGGGGACACAGCGGGAGACAAAGAAAGACACCACGGAACACAGCGGGACACAGCGGGAAACAGCAGTGACTCCTGCGGGGACACAGTGGACACAGCGGGGGACAAAGCGGGACACAGAGGAGGACACAGCGGGACACAGT
>NW_012302851.1:0-3136 GCF_000151885.1 Dipodomys ordii | reverse complement strand
CTCCTTCTGCATCTTTTCTGCTTCTCCTTCTGCTTCTCCTTCTTCTGTTTCTCCTTCGCTTCTTCTTCTTCGCTTTACCGCTTCTCTTTTTGCTTCTCCTTTTGCTTCTCCTTCGTTTCTCCTTCTCCTCGTTCTTCTGCTTTTCCTTCTGCTTCTCCTTCTGCTTCTGGTACAACTGCTACTGCTTCTAATTCTTCTGAATCTTCTGCTTCCCTTTCTGCTTTTGATTCTCTTTCTGCTTCTGCTTCTCCTTCTGCTTCTCATTCTGCTTCTCCAGATTCTGCTTCTACTGCTTCTCATGCTTCTCCTTCTGCTTCAGGTTCTACTTCTTCTTCTTCGGATTCTTATGCTTCTGCTTCTCCTGTTTCTGCTTCTCCTGTTTCTCCTTCTGCTGCCCTTTCTGCTTCTCCTGTTGCTTTTCCTTCTCCTGCTCCTTCTTCTGTTTCTCTTTCTGCTTCTCCTTCTGTTTCTCCTTCTCCTTCTCCTTCTCGTTCTTCTGCTTTTCCTTCTGCTTCTCCTTCTGATAATGCATCTTCTGCTGCTTCTGCTACTTCGTCTGCTTCTTCTGTTTTTCTACTTTCTCCTTCCGCTTCTCCTTCCGCTTCTCCTTCTGCTTCTCCTTCTGCTTTTGCTTCTCTTTCTGCTTCTGCTTCTCCTTCTGCTTCTCCAGATTCTGCTTCTTCTGCTTCTCCTGCTTCTCCTTCTGCTTCAGGTTCTGCTTCTTCGGCTTCTTCTGCTTCTGCTTCTCCTGCGGCTTCTTCTTCTGCTTCTCCTGCTTCTCCTTCTGCTTTTCCTTCTGTTTCTGCTTTTCCTTCTGCTTCTGCTTATTCTCCTTCTTCTGTTTCTTCTGCATCTGCTTCTCCTGCTGCTGCTTGTCCTGCTTCTCGTTCTGCTTCTCTTTCTGCTTCTCCCTCTCCTTCTCCTTCTTCTTCTGCTTCTCCTTCTGCTTCAATTTCTCCTTCTGCTTCTCATTCTGCTTCTGCGTCTTCTGTTTTTTTCTGCTTCTCCTGCTTCTGCTTCTTCTGCTTCTCCTGCTTCTAGTGCTGCTTCTCCTTCTGCTTCTCTTTCTGCTTCTGCTTATCCTTCTGCTTCTCCTACTCCTAATCCTTCTCTTTTGCCTTCTCCTTCTTCTTCTTCTGCTTCTCCTGCTGCTTCTGCTTCTGTTTATTCTACTATTTCTGTTTCTTCTGCTTCTGCTTCAGATTGTGCTTCTTCTGTTTCTCCTTCTGCTTCAGATTCGCTTCTGCTTCTTCGGCTTCTCCGTTTCTTCTGCTTCGCTTCTCCGCTTCTTCTGCTTCTCCTGCTTCTTTTTCTGCTTCTCCTTCTGCTTCTGCTTCTCCTTCTCCTTCTGCTTCTGCTCTTCTCCTTCTTCTGTTTCTTTTGCTTCTGTTTCTTCTGCTTCTTCTTCTTCTGTTTCTTCTGATTCTACTTCTGCTTCTCCTTCTTCTCCTCTTTCTGCTTCTACTTCTGCTTCTTCTGATTCTCCTGCTTCTCCTTCTTGTTCTCCTTCTGTTTCTGCTTCTCTTTCTGCTTCTGCTTCTCCTTCTGCTGCTCCTTCTCCTTCTTCTGCTTCTCCCACTGCTTCTGCTTCTGCTTCTTTTGCTTATTCTTTTTCTTCTGCTTCTGCTTCTCCTGCTTCTGCTTCTTCTGCTTCTACTGCTTCTCTTTATCCTCCTCCTTATGCTTCTCCTTATGCTTCTTGTTCTTCTTCTTGTTCTTGTTCTTCTTGTTCTTGTTCTTGTTCTTGTTCTTCTTCTTCTTCGTCGTCTTCTTCTTCTTCTTCTCTTTCTTCTGCTTCTGCTTTTCCTGCTTCTGCTTCTAATGCTTCTCTTTCTGCTTCTCATTCTGCTTCTGCTTCTCCATCTGCTTCTCCTATTGCTTCTGCTTCCCTTCCTTCTCCTTCTTCTTCTCCTACTTCTGCTTCTCCTTCTGCTTCTGCTTCTTCTGCTTCTCCTGCTTCTCCTTGTGCATCTTCTTCTGCTTCTGTTTCTCCTTCTGCTACGTCTTCTGCTTCTGCTTCTCCTTCTGATTCTCCTTCTGCTTCTCCTTCTGCTGCTCCTACTTCTTCTTCCTCTGATTCTTCTTCTTATGCTTATTCCTTTTCTTCTGCTTCTGCTTCTCCTGCTTCTGCTTCTTCTGCTTCTACTGCTTCTCCTTATGCTTCTCTTTCTCCTTCTTCTTCTTCTTCTTCTTCTTCTTCTTCTTCTTCTTCTTCTTCTTCTTCTTCTTCTTCTTCTTCTTCTTCTTCTTCTTCTTCTTCTTCTTCTTCTCTTTCTTCTGCTTCTGCTATTCCTGCTTCTTCTGCTTCTACTGCTTCCCTTGCTGCTTCTCATTCTGATTCTGCTTCTCCTACTGCTTCTCCTACTGCTTCTGCTGCTCTTCCTTCTCCTTCTGCTGCTTCTACTTCTTCTTCTGCTTCTTCTGCTTCTCCTGCTTCTCCTTGTGCATCTCCTTCTGCTTGTGCTTGTCCTTATGCTTCTTCTTCTGCTTCTGCTTCTCTTCTGCTTCTTCTGCTTCTCCTTCTGATTCTCTTTCTGCTTCTCCTTCTGTTTCTCCTTCTCCTTCTCGTTCTTCTGCTTTTCCTTCTGCTTCTCTTACTGCTGCAACTGCTACTGCTTCTGTTCTTCTGTTTCTTCTGCTTCTCCTTCTGCTTTTGATTCTCTTTCCGCTTCTGCTTCTCATTCTGCTTCTCCAGATACTGCTTCTTCTGCTTCTCCTGCTTCTCCTTCTGCTTCAGGATCTGCTTCTACTTCTGCTTCTTGTCCTTCTCCTGTTTCTTCTGCCTCTGCTTCTCCTGTTTCTGCATCTCCTGCTTCTCCTTCTGCTGCTCTTTCTGCTTCTCCTGCTGCTTTTCCTTCTCCTGCTCCTTCTTCTGCTTCTCTTTCTGCTTCTCCTTCTGTTTCTCCTTGTCCTTCTCCTTCTCGTTCTTCTGCTTTTTCTTCTGCTTCTCCTTCTGCTTCTGCATCTTCTGCTTCTTCTGCTACTGCCTCTGCTTCTTCTGTTTCTTCTGCTTCTCCTTGTGCTTTTGCTTCTCTTTCTGCTTCTGCTTCTCCTTCTGCTTCTCCAGATTCTGCTTCTTCTGCTTCTCCTGCTTCTCCTTCTGCTTTAGTTCTGCTTCTGCTTCTTCGGCTTCTTC
>NW_012302850.1:0-3136 GCF_000151885.1 Dipodomys ordii | reverse complement strand
TTCATCATCCCGCTGGGTCCCGCTGTGTCCTCGCTGTGTTCCCCGCTGTGTCCCGCAGTGTCCCCCGCTGGGTCCCCCGCTGTTTCCTCGCTGTGTCCCCCGCTGTGTCCCGCTGTGTCCTCGCTGGGTCCCCCCCTGTGTCCCGCTGTGTCCCCTGCTGTGTCCCGCTGTGTCCCGCTGTGTCCCGCTCTGTCCCTGCTGTGTCCCACTGCGTCCTGCTGTGTCCTCGCTGTGTCCCCTGCTGTCTCCCACTCTGTCCCCTGCTGTGTCTCACGATTTGTCCTCGCTGTGTCCCACTGTGTCCCGCTCTGTCCTGCTGTGCCCCCACTGTGTCCCGTTGTGTCCACAGATGTGTACCACGCTGTGTAATGCTGTATCCCCGCTGTATCGACGCTGTGTCCCGCTGGGTCCCGCTGTGTCCTCGCTGTGTTCCCCGCTGTGTCCTGCTGTGTCCCGCTCTGTCCCTGCTGTGTGCCGCTGTGCCCTGCTGTGGCCTCGCTGTGTCCCCCGCTGTCTCCCGCTCTGTCCCCCGCTGTGTCTCACGATTTTTCCTTGCTTTGTCCCACTGTGTCCCGCTGTGTCCCGCTGTGCCCCCACTGTGTCCCCTTGTGTCCACAGATGTGTACCACACTGTGTAACCCTGTATCCCTGCTGTATCGATGCTGTGTCCAGCTGGGTCCCGCTGTGTCCTCGCTGTGTTCCCTGCTGTGTCCTGCTGTGTCCCCCGGTGTGTCCCCCGCTGTTTTCCTGTCTGTGTCCCCCGCTGTGTCCCGCTGTGTCCTCGCTGGGCCCCCCGCTGTTTCCCGCTGGGTCCCCCGCTGTGTCCCTCTGTATCCCGATGTGTCCCCTGCTCTGTACCCTGCTTTGTCCCGCTGTGTCCGCCGCTGTGTCCCGCTGTGTCCCCCGCTGTGTCCCGCTGTGTCTTCGCTGTGTCCCGCTCTGTCTCCCCCTTGTCCCCGCTGTGTCCCGCTCTATCCCGTGGTGTCCCGCTTTGTCCCCCACTGTGTCCCCCGCTGAGTCCCCGATGTGTCCCCGCTGTGTCCCGCTGTGTACTGCTGTGTCCCCCGCTGAGTACCGCTGTGTCCCCGCTGTGTCCCCGCTGTGTCCCAGTGTGTCCCCGGCTGTGTCCCGCTGTGTCTACTGCTGTGTTCCTGCTCTGTCCCGCTGTGTCCCGCTGTGTACCCCTGTGTCCTCACTGTGTCCCACGCTTTGTTCCGCTGAGTCCTTGCTGTGTCCTCCGATGTGCCCCGTTGTGTCCCCAACTGTGTACCCCGCTGTAGCACACTCTGTCCCCGCTGTATCGACCCTGTGTCCCGCTGGGTTCTGCTGTGTCCTCGCTGTGTCCACCGCTGTTTCCCGCTGTGTCCACCGCTGTGTCCCGCTGTGTCCCCCGCTCTGTCCCGCTGTGTCCACCGCTGTGTCCCGCTGTGTCCCCCACTGTGTCCCGCTGTGTCCTCGCTGTGTCCCCCGCTGTCTCCCGCTCTGTCCCCCGCTGTGTCTCACGCTTTGTCCCCGCTGTGTCCCACTGTGTTCTGCTGTGTCCCGGTGTGCCCCCACTGTGTCCCGTTGTGTCCACAGCTGTGTACCCCGCTGTGTAACGCTGTGTCCCCGCTGTATCGACGCTGTGTCCCGCTGGGTCCCGCTGTGTCCTCGCTGTGTTCCCCGCTGTGTTTCGCAGTGTCCCCCGCTGTGTCCCCCGCTGTGTCCTCGCTGTGTCCCCTGCTGTGTCCCGCTGTGTCCTTGCTGTGTCCCCCGCTGTGTCCCGCTGTGTCCCCGCAGGGTCACCGCTGTTTCCCGCTGTGTCCCGTGGTGTCCCGCGTTGTCCCCCGCTGTGTCCCCCGCTGAGTCCCCGCTGTGTCTCGCTCTGTCCTCTCTGTGTCCCCCGCTGTGTCCCGCTGTGTCCCATGCTGTTTCCCGCTGTGTCTCCTGCTGTGTTCTGCTGTGTCCCGCTGTGTCCCGCTGTGTCCCCCTGTGTCCTCACTGTGTCCCACGCTGTGTTCCGCTGAGTCCTTGCTGTGTCCCCCGATGTGCCCCGTTGTGTCCCCAGCTGTGTACCCCGCTGTGGCCCACTCTATCCCCGCTGTATCGATGCTGTGTCCCGCTGGGTCCCACTGTGTCCTTGCTGTGTCCACCGCTGTGTCCCGCTGTGTCCACCGCTGTGTCCCACTGTTTCCCCGCTCTGTCCCGCTGTGTCCACCGCTGTGTCCCGCTGTTTCCCCCGCTGTGTCCCGCTGTGTCCCCCGCTCTGTCCCCCTGTGTCCACCGCTGTGTCCCGCTGTTTCCCCCGCTGTGTCCCGCTGTGTCCTCGCTGTGTCCCCCGCTGTCTCACTCTCTGTCATCCACTGTGTCTCACGCTTTGCCCTGCTGTGTCCCACTGTGTTCCGCTGTGTCCCGCTGTGCCCCCACTGTGTCCCGTTGTGTCCACAGCTGTGTACCATACTGTATAATGCTGTATCCCTGCTGTATCGACGCTGTGTCCCGCTGGGTCCTGCTATGTACTCGGTTGTGTCCAGCTTTGTCACCGCTGTGTCCCCCGCTTTGTCCTGCTGTGTCCTCGCTGGGTTCCCCGCTGTGTCCCGCTGTGTCCCCCGCTGTGTCCCGCTGTGTCCCGCTGGGTCCCGCTGTGTCCCGCTGTGTCCTGCTCTGTCCCTGCTGTGTCCCGCTGTGTCCTGCTGTGTACTCGCTGTGTCCCCCGCTGTCTCCTGCTCTGTCCCCCGCTACATCTCACGATTTGTCCTCGCTGTGTCCCACTGTGTCCCGCTGTGTCCCCAATGTGTCCCGTTGTGTCCACAGATGTGAACCACACTGTGTAACGCTGTATCCCCGCTGTATCGACGCTGTGTCCTGCTGGGTCCCGCTGTGTCCTCGCTGTGTCCCCCGCTGTGTCCTCGCTGTGTCCCCCACTGTGTCCCGCTGTGTCCTCGCTGGGTCCTCCGCTGTGTCCCGCTGTGTCCCCCGCTGTGTCCCGCTGTGTCCCGCTCTGTCCCGCTCTGTCCCTGCTGTGTCCCTCTGTGTACTGCTGTGTCCTCGCTGTGTCCCCCGCTGTCTCCCGCTCTGTCCCCCACTGTGTCTCACGATTTGTCCTACGCTGTGTCCCACTGTGTCCCGCTCTGTCCCGCTGTGCCCCCACTGCTGT
>NW_012302849.1:0-3136 GCF_000151885.1 Dipodomys ordii | reverse complement strand
TCCTCCTACTGCTTCTTCTGCTTCTTCTCCTTCTCTTCCTGCTTCTCCTTCTGCTTCTGCTTCTCCTTCTGCTCCTTCTCCTTCTTCTGTTTCTTCTTCTTCTGCTGCTTCTCCCGCTTCTGCTTCTTCTGCTTCTCCTGCTTGTCCTTCTGCTTCTGCTTCTCCTTTTCCTTCTTCTGCTTCTCTTTCTGCTTCTGCTTCTGCTTCTTCTGATTCTCCAACTTCTCCTTCTCCTTCTCCTTCTGTTTCTGCTTCTCTTTCTGCATCTGCATATCCTTCTGCTTCAACTTCTGCTGCTCCTTCTCCTTCTTCTTTTTCTCCCTCTGCTTCGGCTTCTGCTTCTTATGCTTCTTTTTTTCTTCTGCTTCTGCTTCTCCTGCTTCTGCTTCTTATGCTTCTACTGCTTCTTCTTCTGCTTCTGCTTCTTCTGCTTCTACTTCTCTTTCTGCTTCTGCTTCTCCTGCTTGTTTTTCTGCTTCTTCTGCTGCTTCTCCTTCTGCTGCTTCTTCTACTTCTCCTTCTGCTTCTCTTTTTGCTTCTCCTTCTTTTTCTGCTTCTGCTTCTTCTGTTTCTCCTGCCTGAATTTCTGGTTCTACTTGTTCTGCTGCTTCTCCTTCTGCTTCTGCTTCTACTTCTGATTCTGTTTCTGCTTCTTCTGCTTCTTCTCTTTCGGATTCTTCTGCTTCTGCATCTTGTGCTTCTCCTGCTTCTCTTTCTGCTTCTCATTCCGCTTCTGCTTGTCCTTCTGCTTCTATTTTCCTCCTTCTCCATCTCCTACTTCTGCTTCTCCTTCAGCTTCTGCATCTTCTGCTTCTCCTGCTTCTCCTTCTGCATCTCCTTCTGCTTGTGCTTGTGCTTATGCTTCGTCTTCTGCCTCTGCTTCTCCTTCTCCTTCTTTTGCTTCTCCTTTTGCTTCTGCTTCTTCTGCTTTTCCTGCTTCTCCTTCTGCTTCTGCTTCTTCTGCTTCTCCTGCTTCTCCTTCTGCATCTTCTTCTGTTTCTGCTTCTCCTTCTCCTTTATCTGCCTCTCCTTCTGATTCTCCTTCTGCTTCTTCTTCTTCTGCTTTACCTGCTTCCCTTTCTGCTTCTCCTTCTGCTTCTCCTTCTGTTTCTCCTTCTCCTCGTTCTTCTGCTTTTCCTTCTGCTTCTCCTTTGCTTCTGCTACAACTGCTACTGCTTCTAGTTCTTCTGATTCTTCTGCTTCCCCTTCTGCTTTTGATTCTCTTTCTGCTTCTGCTTCTCTTTCTGCTTCTCATTCTGCTTCTCCAGATTCTGCTTCTACTGCTTCTCATGCTTCTCCTTCTGCTTCAGGTTCTACTTCTTCTTCTTCGGATTCTTATGCTTCTGCTTCTCCTGTTTCTGCTTCTCCTGTTTCTCCTTCTGCTGCCCTTTCTGCTTCTCCTGTTGCTTTTCCTTCTCCTGCTCCTTCTTCTGCTTCTCTTTCTGCTTCTCCTTCTGTTTCTCCTTCTCCTTCTCCTTCTCGTTCTTCTGCTTTTCCTTCTGCTTCACCTTCTGCTTTGCATCTTCTGCTGCTTCTGCTACTGCTTCTGCTTCTTCTGTTTCTTCTACTTCTCCTTCTGCTTCTCCTTCTGCTTTTGCTTCTCTTTCTGCTTCTGCTTCTCCTTCTGCTTCTCCAGATTCTGCTTCTTCTCCTTCTCCTGCTTCTCCTTGTGCTTCAGGTTCTGCTTCTGCTTCTTCGTCTTCTTCTGCTTCTGATTCTCCTGCTGCTGCTTCTTCTGCTTCTCCTTCTGCTTTTCCTTCTATTTCTGCTTCTCCTTCTGCTTCTCCTTCTTGTCCTTCTCCTGTTTCTTCTGCTTATGCTTCTACTGTTTCTGCTTCTCCTGCTTCTCCTTCTGCTGCTCTTTCTGCTTCTCCTGTTGCTTCTCCTTCTCCTGCTCCTTCTTCTGCTTCTATTTCTGCTTCTCCTTCTGTTTCTCCTTCTCCTTCTCCTTCTCGTTCTTCTGCTTTTCCTTCTGCTTCTCCTTCTGCTTCTGCATCTTCTGCTGCTTCTTCTACTGCGTCTGCTTCGTCTGATTCTTCTACTTCTCCTTCTGCTTCTCCTTCTGCTTTTGCTTCTCTTTCTGCTTCTGCTTCTCCTTCTGCTTCTCCAGATTCTGCTTCTTCTCCTTCTCCTGCTTCTCCTTCTGCTTCAGATTCTGCTTCGGCTTCTTCGGCTTCTTCTGCTTCTGCTTCTCCTGCTGCTGCTTCTTCTGCTTCTCCTGCTTCTCCTTCTGCTTTTCCTCCTGTTTCTGCTTTTCCTTCTGCTTTTGCTTCTTCTCCTTCTTCTGTTTCTTCTGCTTCTGCTTCTCCTGCTGCTTCTCGTTCTGCTTCTCGTTCTGCTTCTCTTTCTGCTTCTGCTTATCCTTCTGCTTCTCCTAATCCTAATCCTTCTATTTTGCCTTCTAATTCTTCTTCTTCTGCTTCTCCTGCTGCTTCTGTTTATTCTACTATTTCTCTTTTTTCTGCTTCTGCTTCAGATTGTGTTTCTTGTGTTTCTCCTTCTGCTTCAGATTCTGCTTCTGCTTCTTCGGCTTCTTCTGTTTCTTCTTCTTCTGCTTCTCCTGCTTCTTCTGCTTCTCCTGCTTCTCTTTCTGCTTCTCCTTCTTCTTCTGCTTCTCCTTCTGCTTCTTCTTCTCCTCTTCTCCTTCTTCTGTTTCTTGTGCTTCTGTTTCTTCTGCTTCTTCTTCTTCTGTTTCTTCTGATGCTACTTCTGCTTTTCCTTCTTCTCCTTCTCTTTCTGCTTCTACTTCTGCTTCTTCTGATTCTCCTGCTTTTCCTTCTTGTTCTCCTTCTGTTTCTGCTTCTCTTTCTGCTTCTGCTTCTCCTTCTGCTTCTCCCTCTGATTCTGCTTCTTATGCTTATTCTTTTTCTTCTGCTTCTGATTCTTCTGCTTCTGCTTCTTCTGCTTGTACTGCTTCTCCTTATGCTTCTCCTTATGCTTCTCCTTATACTTCTCCTTCTTCTTCTTCTTCTTCTTCTTCTTCTTCTTCTTCTTCTTCTTCTTCTTCTTCTTCTTCTTCTTCTTCTTCTTCTTCTTCTTCATCTCTTTCTTCTGCTTCTGCTTTTCCTGCTTCTTCTGTTTCTACTGCTTCTCTTTCTGCTTCTCATTCTGCTTCTGCTTCTCCTTCTGCTTCTCC
>NW_012302848.1:0-3136 GCF_000151885.1 Dipodomys ordii | reverse complement strand
CAGCAGAGGCAGTAGCAGAAGAAGCAGAAGATGCAGAAGCAGAAGGAGAAGCAGAAGGAAAAGCAGAAGAACGAGAAGGATAAGGAGAAACAGAAGGAGAAGCAGAAAGAGAAGCAGAAGAAGGAGCAGGAGAAGGAAAAGCAGCAGGAGAAGCAGAAAGAGCAGCAGAAGGAGAAGCAGGAGATGCAGAAACAGGAGAAGCAGAAGCAGAAGCAGAAGAAACAGGAGAAGGACAAGAAGGAGAAGCAGAAGGAGAAGCAGAAACAGAAGGAGAAGCAGAAAGAGAAGGAGGGGAAGCAGAAGACGCAGAAGCAGGAGAGGCAGAAGCTTAAGAATCCGAAGAAGCAGAAGCCGAACCTGAAGCAGAAGGAGAAGCAGGAGAAGCAGAAGAAGCAGAATCTGGATAAGCAGAATGAGAAGCAGAAGGAGAATCAGAAAGAGAATCAAAAGCAGAAGGAGAAGCAGAAAAAACAGAAGAAGTAGAAGCAATAGCAGTTGTAGCAGTAGCAGAAGGAGAAACAGAAGGAAAAGCAGAAGAAAAAGAAGGAGAAGGAGAAACAGAAGGAGAAGCAGAAAGAGAAGCAGGTATAGAAGCAGAAGAAGGAGAAAGAGAAGCAGAAGCAGAAGAAGATGCAGAAGGAGAAGCAGGAGAAGCAGAAGAAGCAGAAGCAGAAGGAGAAGCAGGAAAAGCAGAAGAAGCAGAAGCAAAAGGAGAAGTAAAAGAAGGAGAAGGCGAAGGAGAAGGAGAAGCAGAAGCAGAAGAAGCATAAGGAAAAGCACAAACAGAAGGAGATGCAGAAGGAGAAGCAGGAGAAGCAGAAGCTGAAGGAGAAGCAGAAGTAGGAGAAGGAGAAGGAGGAGAAGCAGAAGCAGAAAGAGAAGCAGAAGCGGAATGAGAAGCAGAACGAGAAGCAGGAGAAGCACAAGAAGCAGAAGCAGGAGAAACCGAAAGAGAAGAAGCAGAAGAAGCAGAAACAGAAGCAGAAGTAGAAGCAGAAGCAGAAGGAGAAGCAGCAGAAGAAGTAGAACCAGAAATTCAGGCAGGAGAAACAGAAGAAACAGAAGGAGAAGCAAAAAGAGAAGCAGAAGGAGAAGTAGAAGAAGCAGCAGAAGGAGAAGCAGCAGAAGAAGCAGAAAAACAAGCAGGAGAAGCAGAAGCAGAAAGAGAAGTAGAAGCAGAAGAAGCAGAAGCAGAAGAAGAAGCAGTAGAAGAAGAAACAGAAGAAGGAGAAGGAGCAGAAGGAGAAGCAGAAGCAGAAGAACAAGAAGAAGCATAAGAAGCAGAAGCAGAAGCAGAGGGAGAAACAGAAGAAGGAGAAGGGGCAGCAGAAGGTGAAGCAGAAGGAGATGAAGAAGCAGAAAGAGAAGCAGAAACAGAAGGAAAAGAAGAAGGATTAGTTTGAGAATCAGAAGAAGCAGAAGCAGAAGCAGAAAGAGAAGCAGAAGAAGGAGAAGAAGAAGCAGAGGAAAGGAAGGAGAAGCTGAAGAAGCAGAAGCGGGAGAAGTAGCAGAAGAAGAAGAAACAGAAGAAGGAGAAGGAGCAGAAGGAGAAGCAGAAGCAGAAGGAGAAGCAGAAAGAGAAGCAGAAGAAGCAGTAGCAGGAGAAGCAGAAGCAGAAGAAACAGAAGAAGCCGAAGAAGCCGAAGCAGGACCTGAGCAGAAGAAACAGAACAAGCAGAAGAAGCAGAAGCAGAACGAGAAGCAGAAGAAGAAGAAGGAGAAGGAGAAAGAGAAGGATTAGGTGTAGGAAGAGCAGAAGGAGAATCAGAAGCAGAACGAGAAGCAGAAGGAGAAGCAGAAGGAGAAGCAGAAGGAGAAGCAGAAGAAGGAGAAGCAGAAGCAGAAGAAGCAGCAGAAGGAGAAGCAGAAGCAGAAGAAGATGCAGAAGGAGAAGCAGGAGAAGCAGAAGAAGCAAAAGCAGGAGAAGCAGAAGTAGGAGAAGGAGTATGAGAAGGAAGGGCAGCAGAAGGAATAGGAGAAGCAGAAGCAGAATGAGAAGCAGAAAGAGAACTAGTAGAAGCAGAAGAAGCAGGAAAAGCAGAAGCAGACGAAAGAGAAGAAGAAGAAGAAGATGAAGAAGAAGAAGAAGAAGAAGAAGAAGAAGAAGAAGAAGAAGAAGAAGAAGAGGAAGAAGAAGAAGACGAAGAAGTAAAAGAAGAAGAAGAAGAAGAAGCATAAGGAGAAGCATAAGGAGAAGCATAAGGAGAAGCAGTAGAAGCAGAAGAAGCAGAAACAGGAGAAGCAGAAGATAAAGAATAAGCAAATGAAGCAGAAGCAGAAGCAGTGGGAGAAGCAGAAGAAGGAGAAGGAGATGGAGCAGCAGAAAGAGAAGCAGAAGCAGAAAGAGAAGCAGAAACAGAAGGAGAACAAGAAGGAGAAGCAGGAGAATCAGAAGAAGCAGAGGTAGAAGCAGAAAGAGGAGAAGAAGGAGAAGCAGAAATAGAATGAGACGAAACAGAAGAAGAAGAAGCAAAAGAAACAGAAGCAAAAGAAACAGAAGAAGAAGAAGAGCAGAAGCAGAAGCAGAAGGAGAAGCAGAAGCAGAAGGAGAAGCAGAAAGAGAAGCAGGAGAAGTAGAAGAAGCAGGAGAAGCAGAAGCAGAAGAAACAGGAGAAGCCGAAGAAGCAGAAGCAGAATCTGAAGCAGAAGGAGAAACAGAAGAAGCACAATCTGAAGCAGAAGCAGAAGAAACAGAAATAGTAGAATAAGCAGAAGCAGAAGCAGCTGGAGAAGCAGAAGAAGAAGACGGAGAAGGCGAGAGAGAAGGATTAGGAGTAGGAGAAACAAAAGGATAAGCAGAAGATGAAAGAGAAGCAGAAGGAGAAGCAGCACGAAAAGTAGGAGAAGCAGGAGAAGCAGAAGCAGGAGAAGCAGAAGAAACAGAAGACGCAGAAGCAGAATGAGAAGCAGAAGGAGCAATTGAAGCAGAAGCAGAAGGAGAAGCAGAAGCAGAAGCAGAAGGAGAAGCATAAGAAGGAGAAGGAGAAGCAGAAAGAGAAGCAGAACGAGAAGCTGAACGAGAAGCATGAGAAGCAGAAGCAGGAGAAGCAGAAGCAGAAGAAACAGAAGAAGGAGAAGAAGCAGAAGCTGAAGGAGAAGCAGAAACAGAAGGAAAAGAAGAAAGAGAAGCAGAGTG
>NW_012302847.1:0-3136 GCF_000151885.1 Dipodomys ordii | reverse complement strand
TCCCACTGTGTCCCCGCAGTGTCACTGCTGTTTTCTGCTGTGTCCCGCTGTGTCCCCCGCTGTGTCCCCGCAGGTTCACCGCTGTTTCACGCTGTGTCCCGCAGTGTTCCGTTGTGTCCCGCTTTGTCCCCCGCTGTGGCTCCCCCTGAGCCACCTCTGTGTCCCCGCTGTGTCCCGCTTTGTCCTCGCTGTGTCCGCCTCTGTCTCCCGCTCTGTCCACCGCTGTGTCTCACGCTTTGTCCCCGCTGGGTCCCGCTGGGTCCCGCTCTGTCCCCCACTGTGTCCCCCGCTGAGTCCTCTATGTGTCGCCACTGTGTCCCGCTGTGTCCTCGCTGTGTCCCCTGCTATCTCCCGCTTTGTCCCACGATGTGTCCCGCTGTGTCCCGCTGTGTCCTCGCTGTGTCCCCGGCTGTGTCCTGCTGTGTTCCCGCTGTGTCCCAAGCTGTGTCCCGCTGTGTCCTGCTGGGTGCCGCTGTGTCCCCGCTGTGTCCCCGCTGTGTCCTCGCTGTGTCCCGCTGTGTCTACTGCTGTGTCCCCACTGTGTCCCGCTGTGTCTCGCTGTGTCCCGCTGTGTCCTCGTTGTTTCCCACGCTATGTTCTGCTGTGTCCTCGCTGTGTCCCCCGCTGTGTCCCGTTGTGTACCCAGCTGTGTACCCCGCTGTATCCCGCTGTGTCCCCGCTGTATCGACGCTGTGTCCCGCTTGGTCCCGCTGTGTCCTCGCTGTGTTCCCCGCTGTGTCCCGCTGTTTACCCCTCTGTGTCCCCCGCTGAGTCCCGCTGTGTCCCCACTGTGTCCCAATGCGTCCTCTCTGTTTCCCGCGCTGGGTCCCGCTGTGTCCCCCGCTGTGTCCCCCGCTGTGTCCCCCGTAGTGTCAGCGCTGTGTCCCGCTGTGTCCTCGCTGTGTCCCCCGCTGTCTCCCGCTCTGTACCCCGCTGTGTCTCAAGCTTTGTCCCCGCTGTGTCCCACTGTGTCCCGCTGTGTCCCGCTGTGCCCCCACTGTGTCCCGTTGTGTTCACAGCTGTGTACCATGGTGTGTAACGTTGTGTCCCCGCTGTATCGACGCTGTGTACCGCTGGGTCCCACTGTGTCCTCGCTGTGTTCCCCGCTGTGTCCCGCTGTGTCCCCCACTGTGTCCCCCACTGTGTCCCTATGTGTCCCACACTTTTTCTCCCTGTGTCCCCGCAGTTTCCCCGCTGTGTCCCGCTGTTTCCCACTGTGTTCTGTGGTGTCCCGAATTTGTCCCCCGCTGTGTCCCCCGATGAGTCGCCGCTGTGTCCCCGATTTGTCCCGCTGAGTCCTCCATGTGTCCCCCGCTGTGTCCCGCTGTGTCCCCCTCTGTGTCCCGCTGTGTCCACTGCTGGGACCTGGCTGTGTCCCGCTGTGTCCCGCTGTGTCCTCATTGTGTCCCACTCTGTGTTCCGTTGTGTCCTCGCTGTGTCCCCCGCTGTGTCCCGCTGTGTCCCCCGCTGTGCCCTGCAGTGTCCCGCTCTGTCCCGCTGTGTCCTCGCTGTGTCCCGCTGTGTCCCGCTGTGTCCCCCACTGTTTCCCCTGCTGTGTCCAGCTGTGTCCCCCACTGTGTCCCACTCTGTCCCCCTCTGTGTCCCGCTGTGTCCCCCGCTGTGTCCCACTGTGTCCCCTCAGTGTCACTGCTGTTTCCTGCTGTGTCCCGCTGTGTTTCGTGGTGTCCCTCTTTGTCTCCCGCTGTGTCCCCGCTGTGTCCCGCTGTGTCCGACTGTGTCCCGCTCTGTCCCCGCTGTGTCCCGCTGTGTCCCGCTGTGTCCCACTGCGTCCCGCTGTGTCCCGCTGTGCCCCCACTGTGTCCCGTTGTGTCCACAGCTTTGCACCATGCTGTGTAACGCTGTGTCTCCGCTGTATCGACGCTGTGTCCCGCTGGGTCCCGATGTGTCCTCGCTGTGTTCCCCGCTGTGTCCAGATGTTTCCCCACTTTGTCCCCCACTGTGTCCTCGCTCTGTCCCCCGTTGTGTCCCTCTGTGTCCTCGCTGTGTCCCCCTCTGTGTCCCGCTGTGTCCCCCGCCGTGTCCCGCTGTGTCCCGCTTTGTCCCCCACTGTGTCCCGCAGTGACCCCGCTGTGTCCCGCTGTGTCCCACTGTGTCCCGTGGTGTCCCGCTTTGTCCCCCGCTGTGTCCCCGGCTAAGTCTCGCTGTGTCCCCACTGTGTCCTCTCTGTGTCCCCCGCTGTGTCCTGCTCTGTTCCCCACTGTGTCTCCCGTTTTGTCCCTGCTGTGCCACGCTGTGTCCCGCTGTGTCCCCCACTGTGTCCCGTTGTGTCAACAGCTGTGTACCCCGCTGTGTCCCTGCTGTATCGACGCTGTGTCTCGCTGGGTCCTGCTGTGTCCCTCTCTGTGTTCCCCATTGTGTCCTGCTGTGTCCCCCGCTGTGTCACTCGCTGTGTCCCCCGCTGTGTCCCGCTGTGTCCCGCTGTGTCCCCCGCTGTGTCCTTGCTGTGTCCCCGCTGTGTCCCTCTGGGTCCCGCAGTGTCCCCCGCTGAGTCCCATTGTGTCACCGCTGTGTCCCGCTCTGTCCCCGCTCTATCAATGCTGTGTCCCGCTGGGTCTCGCTGTGTCCTCTCTTTGTTCCCCGCTGTGTCCCGCTGTGTCCCCCGCTGTGTCTCTCGCTGTGTCCCGCTGTGTCCCCCGCTGTGTCTCTTGCTGTGTCCCGCTGTGTCCCCGGCTCTGTCTGGCTGTGTCCCGCTGTGTCCCCCGCTGTGTCCTTGCTGTGTCCCCGCTGTGTCCCGCTGTGTCCCGCAGTGTCCCCAGCTGTGTCCCGCTGTGTCACCACTGTGTCCCACTTTGTCCTTGCTGTGTACCCCGCTGTGTTCCTCTGTGTCCCAGGCTGTGTCCCGCTGTGTCCCCTGCTGTGTCCCCACTGTGTCACGCTGTGTTTCACTGTGTCCGGATGTGTCCTCGGTCTGTCTCATTCAATGTCCAGATGTGTCCTCCCTGTGTCCCCCGCTGTGTTCCGCTGAGTCCCCTGATTGAGGACCCGCTGTCCCCATAAGTGAGGCCCGCTGAGCCTCGACTGAGTAACCTTCTAGTGTCCAAACAGTAGTCCCCTTCGAGGACACGCTGTGTCCCCTTGTCTGTCACCCCGCTGTACCACACGCATATGTTCCCCC
>NW_012302846.1:0-3136 GCF_000151885.1 Dipodomys ordii | reverse complement strand
GAAGGAGAAGAAACTGGAGAAGGACAAGAAGCAGAATTTGAAGGAGAAGCAGAAACAGAAGGAAAAGCAGAAACAGAAAGAGGGGAAGCCGAAGAAGCAGAAGCAGAAGAAGCAGAAGCATAAGAATCCGAAGAAGCAGAAGCAGAACCTGAAGGAGAAGGAGAAGCAGGAGAAGCAGAAGAAGCCGAATCTGGAGAAGCAGAATGCTGAGTAGAAGCAGAAGCAGAAGCAGAAAGAGAATCAAAAGCAGAAGGAGAAGCAGAGAAACAGAAGAAGCAGAAGCAGTAGCAGTTGCAGCAGAAGCAGAAGGAGAAGCAGAAGAAAAAGCAGAAGAACGAGAAGGAGAAGGAGACACAGAAGGAGAGGCAGAAGGAGAGGCAGAAGGAGAAGCAGAAGAAGCAGAAGGAGAAGCAGAAGGAGAAACAGAAGCAGAAGAAACAGCAGAAAGAGAAGCAGAAGCAGAAGAAAATGCAGAAGGAGAAGCAGAAGAAGCAGAAGCAGAAGGAGAAGTAGAAGAAGGAGAAGGAGAAGGAAGAGCCGCAGAAGCAATAGGAGAAGCAGAAAGAGAAGCAGAAGAAGAATGAGAAGCAGAAAGAGAAGCAGTAGAAGCAGAAGAAGCAGGAAAAGCAGAATCAGAAGAAAGAGAAGAAGAAGAAGACGAAGAAGAAGAAGAAGAAGAAGCAGCAGCATAAGGAGAAGCATAAGGAGAAGCATAAGGAGAAGTATAAGGAGAAGCAGTAGAAGCAGAAGAAGCAGAAGCAGGAGAAGCAGAAGCAGAAGAAAAAGAATAAGCAAAAGAAGCAGAAGCAGAAGCAGTGGGAGAAGCAGAAGAAGGAGAAGGAGAAGGATCAGCAGAAGGAGAAAGAGAAGCAGAAAGAGAAGCAGAAACAGAAGGAGAACAAGAAGGAGAAGCAGGAGAATCAGAAGAAGCAGAAAGAGAAGGAGAAGAAGGAGAAGCAGAAGTAGAATCAGAAGAAACAGAAGAAAAAGAAGAAGAAGAAACAGAAGCAAAAAAAACAGAAGAAGGAGATGAGCAGAAGCAGAAGAAGAAGGAGAAGCAGAGGCTGAAGGAGAAGCAGAAATAGAAGCAGGAGAAGCAGAAGAAGCAGGAGAAACAGAAGCAGAAGAAACAGGAGAAGCCGAAGAAGCAGAAGCAGAATCTGAAGCAGAAGGAGAAACAGATGAAGCACAATCTGAAGCAGAAGCAGAAGAAACAGAAATAGTAGAATAAGCAGAAGCAGAAGCACCAGGAGAATCAGAAGAAGAAGAAGAAGAAGGCGAAAGAGAAGGATTAGGAGTAGGAGAAGCAAAAGGATAAACAGAAGCAGAAAGAGACGCAGAAGGAGAAGCAGCACGAGAAGTAGGAGAAGCAGGAGAAGCAGAAGCAGGAGAAGCAGAAGAAATAGAAGACGCAGAAGCAGAATGAGAAGCAGACGGAGAAATTGAAGCAGAAGCAGAAGCAGAAGGAGAAGCAGAAGAAGGAGAAAGAGAAGGAGAAGCAGAACGAGAAGCAGAACGAGAAGCTGGAGAAGCCGAAGCAGGAGAAGCAGAAGCAGGAGAAGCAGAAGCAGAAGAAACAGAAGAAGGAGAAGAAGCTGAAGCAGAAGGAGAAGAAGAAACAGAAGGAAAAGCAGAAAGGGAAGCACGAGAAGCAGAAGAAGCAGCAGCAGGAGAAGCAGAAGAAGCCGAAAAAGCAAAAGCAGAACCTGAAGCAGAAGGAGAAGCAGGAGAAGCAGAAGAAGCAGAATCTGGAGAAGCAGAAGGAGAAGCAGAAGCAGAAAGAGAAATAGTAGAATAAGCAGAAGCAGAAGCAGGAGGAGAAGCAGAAGAAGAAGACGGAGAAGGAGAGAGAAGGATTAGGAGTAGGAGAAGCAAAAGGATAAGCAGAAGCAGAAAGAGACGCAAAAGGAAAAGCAGCACGAGAAGTAGGAGAAGCAGGAGAAGCAGAAGTAGGAGAAGCAGAAGAAAAAGAAGACGCAGAAGCAGAATGAGAAGCAGAAGGAGAAATTGAAGCAGAAGCAGAAGCAGAAGGAGAAGCATATGACGGAGAAGGAGAAGCAGAAAGAAAAGCAGAAAGAGAAGCAGAACGAGAAGCAGGAGAAGCAGAAGCAGGAGAAGCAGAAGCAGAAGAAACAGAAGAAGGAGAAGAAGAAGAAGCAGAAGGAGAAGCAAAAACAGAAAGAGAAGCAGAAAGAGAAGGTGCGGAAGCAGAAGAAGCAGCAGCAGGAGAAGCAGAAGCATAAGAATCCGAAGAAGCAGAAGCAGAACCTGAAGCAGAAGGAGAAGCAGGAGAAGCAGAAGAAGCAGAATCTGCAGAAGCAGAAGGAGAAGCAGAAGCAGAAAGAGAACCAAAATCAGAAGGAGAAGCAGAAGAAACAGAAGAAGTAGCAGAAGAAGCTGAAGATGTAGAAGCAGAAAAAGAAGCACAAGAAATAGCAGAAGAACGAGAAGGAGAAGGAGAAACAGAAGGAGAAGCAGAAGCAGAAGCAGAAAAAGAATCAGGAAAAGCAGAAGCAGAAACAGACGGAGAAGCAGAAGAAGGAGAAGGAGAAGCAGAAGCAGAAGAAAAAGCACAAGGAAAAGCCAAGCAGGAGGAGATGCAGAAGGAGAAGCAGGAGAAGCAGAAGAAGCAGAAGCAGAAGGAGAAGAACTAAAGAGAAGAAGCAGAAGCGGGAGAAGCAGAAGTAGAAAGAGAAGCCGACGAAGAGAAGCAGAACGAGAAGCAGGAGAAGCAGAAGAAGCAGAAGCGGGAGAAGCAGAAGAAGTAGAAACAGAAGAAGGAGAAGGAGCAGAAGCAGAAGGAGAAGCAGAAGCAGAAGGGGAAGCAGAAAGAGAAGCAGGAAAAGCAGAAAAGCAGAAGCAGGAGAAGCAGAAGCAGAAGAATACGAAGAAGCAGAAGCAGAAGCAGAACCTGAAGCAGAAGGAGAAGCAGGAGAAGCAGAAGAAGCAGAATCTGGAGAAGCAGAATGACAAGCTGAAGGAGAAGCAGAAGCAGAAAGAGAATCAAAAGCAGAAGGAGAAGCAGAAGAAACAGAAGAAGCAGAAGTAGTAGCAGTTACAGCAGAAGCAGAAGGAAAAGCAGGAGAACGAGAAGGAGAAGGAGAAACAGAGGCAGAAGCAGAAGGAGAAGCAGAAG
>NW_012302845.1:0-3136 GCF_000151885.1 Dipodomys ordii | reverse complement strand
AAAAGAAATAGAAGCAGTAGCCGTTGTAGCAGAAGCAGAAGGAGAAGCAGAAGGAAAAGGAGAAGAACAAGAAGGAGAAGGAGAAACAGAAGGAGAAGCAGAAGGAGAAGCAGAAAGAGAAGAAGGTAAAGTAGAAGAAGAAGAAGAAGAAGGAGAATCAGAAGGAGAATCAGAAGAAGGAGAAGCAGAAGCAGAAGAAGATGCAGAAGGAGAAGAAGGAGAAACAGAAGAAGCAAAAGCAGAAGGAGAAGCAGAAGAAGCAGAAGCAAAAGGAGAAGCAAAAGAAGGAGAAGGAGAAGCAGAAGAAGAAGCATAACGACAAGCACAAGCAGAAGGAGATGCAGAAGGAGAAGCAGGAGAAGCAGAAGAAGCAGAAGCTGAAGGAGAAGCAGAAGTAGGAGAAGGAGAAGGAGGAGAAGCAGAAGCAGAAAGAGAAGCAGAAGCGGAATGAGAAGCAGAAAGAGAAGCAGGAGAAGCACAAGAAGCGGAAGCAGGAGAAGCCGAAAGAGAAGAAGCAGAAGAAGCAGAAACAGAAGCAGAAGTAGAAGCAGAAGCAGAAAGAGAAGCAGCAGAAGAAGTAGAACCAGAAATTCAGGCAGGAGAAACAGAAGAAACAGAAGCATAAGGAGAAGCAAAAAGAGAAGCAGAAGGAGAAGTAGAAGACGCAGCAGAAGGAGAAGCAGCAGAAGAAGCAGAAAAACTAGCAGGAGAAGCAGAAATAGAAAGAGAAGTAGAAGCAGAAGAAGCTGAAGCAGAAGAAGAAGCAGTAGAAGTATAGAAGCAGAAGAAGGAGAAGCAGAAACAGAAGAAAAAGAAGAAGCATAAGAAGCAGAAGCAGAAGCAGAGGGAGAAACAGAAGAAGGAGCAGCAGAAGGTGAAGCAGAAGGAGATGCAGAAGCAGAAAGAGAAGCAGAAACAGAAGGAGAAGAAGAAGGATTAGTTGGAGAATCTGAAGAAGCAGAAGCAGAAGAAGGATAAGAAAAAGCAGAATCAGAGGAAAGGAAGGAGAAGCAGAAGAAGCAGAAGCGGGAGAAGCAGAAGAAGAAGAAGAAGAAGAAGAAGAAGAAGAAGAAAAAGAAGAAGAAGAAGAAGAAGAAGAAGAAGAAGAAGAAGAAGAAGAAGAAGAAGAAGAAGAAGAAGAAGGAGGAGCAGAAGGAGAAGCAGAAGCAGAAGGAGAAGCAGAAAGAGAAGGAGAAGAAGCAGTAGCAGGAGAAGCAGAAGAACAACAAACAGAAGAAGCCGAAGAAGCAGAAGCAGGACCTGAAGCAGAAGAAACAGAACAAGCAGAAGAAGCAGAAGGAGAAGCAGAACGAGAAGCAGAAGAAGAAGAAGGAGAAGGAGAAAGAGAAGGATTAGGAGTAGGAAGAGCAGAAGGAGAATCAGAAGCAGAACGAGAAGCAGAAGGAGCAGCAGAAGGAGAAGCAGAAGGAGAAGCAGAAGAAGGAGAAACAGAAGCAGAAGAAGCAGCAGAAGGAGAAGCAGAAGCAGAAGAAGATGCAGAAGGAGGAGCAGGACAAGCAGAAGAAGCAAAAGCAGGAGAAGCAGAAGTAGGAGAAGGAGAAGGAGAAGGAAGGGCAGAAGAAGGAATAGGAGAAGCAGAAGGAGAAGCAGAAACAGAATGAGAAGCAGAAAGAGAAGCAGTAGAAGCAGAAGAAGCAGGAAAAGCAGAAGCAGACGAAAGAGAAGAAGAAGAAGAAGAAGAAGAAGAAGAAGAAGAAGAAGAAGAAGAAGAAGAAGAAGAAGAAGAAGAAGAAGAAGAAGAAGGAGAAGCATAAGGAGAAGCGGAAGAAGCAGAAGCAGAAGAAGCAGAAGCAGGAGAAGCAGAAGATAAAGAATAAGCAAAAGAAGCAGAAGCAGAAACAGTGGGGGAAGCAGAAGAAGGAGAAGGAGAAGGAGCAGCAGAAGGAGAAGCAGAAGCAGAAAGAGAATTAGAAACAGAAGGAGAACAAAAGGATAAGCAGGAAAATCAGAAGAAGCGGAAGTAGAAGCGGAAAGAGAAGGAGAAGAAGGAGATGCAGAAGTAGAATCAGAAGAAACAGAAGAAGAAGAAGAAGTAATATAAGCAAAAGAAACAGAAGAAGAAGAGCAGAAGCAGAAGCAGAAGGAAAAGCAGAAGCAGAAGGAGAAGCAGAAAGAGAAGCAGGAGAAGCTGAAGAAGCAGGAGAAGCAGAAGCAGAAGAAACAGGAGAAGCCGAAGAAGCAGAAGCAGAATCTGAAGCAGAAGGAGAAACAGAAGAAGCACAATCAGATGCAGAAGCAGAAGAAACAGAAATAGTAGAATAAGCAGAAGCAGAAGCACCAGGAGAAGCAGAAGAAGAAGAAGGAGAAGGTGAAAGAGAAGGATTAGGAGTAGGAGAAGCAAAAGGATAAACAGAACCACAAAGAGACGCAGAAGGAGAAGCAGCACGAGAAGTAGGAGTAGCAGGAGAAGAAGAAGCAGGAGAAGCAGAAGAAACAGAAGGCGCAGAAGCAAAATGAGAAGCAGAAGGAGAAATTGAAGCAGAAGCAGAAGGAGAAGCAGAAGCAGAAGAAGAAGCAGAAGAAGGAGAAGGACAAGGAGAAGGAGAAAGAGAAGCAGAAAGAGAAGCAGAACGAGAAGCAGGAGAAGCAGAAGCTGGCGAAGCCGAAGCAGAAGAAACAGAAGAAGGGGAAGAAGCAGAAGAAGAAGCAGAAACAGAAGGAAAAGCAGAAAGAGAAGCAGGAGAAGCAGAAGAAGCAGCAGCAGAAGAAGCAGAAGCAGAAGAAGCCGAAAAAGCAAAAGCAGAACCTGAAGCAGTAGGAGAAGCAGGAGAAGCAGAAGAAGCAGAATCTGGAGAAGCAGAAGGAGAAGCAGAAGCAGAAAGAGAAGCAAAAGCAGAAGGAAAGCAGAAGAAACAGAAGAAGCAGAGGCAGTATCAGAAGAAGCAGAAGATTCAGAAGCAGAAGGAGAAGCAGAAGGAAAAGCAGAAGATCTAGAAGGAGAAGAGAAGGAGAAACAGGAGTAGAAGCAGAAAGAGAAGCAGAAGAGAGCAGTAGAATGAAAAGCAGCATGAGAAACAGAAGAGAATCAGATGGAGAAGCAGAAATGCAGAACAGGAGAGATCAAGCAGAGAAACAGGAGATGACAGAGCTGAGCAGATGAGAAGCAGAAAGAGAA
>NW_012302844.1:0-3136 GCF_000151885.1 Dipodomys ordii | reverse complement strand
AGATGATGCCGAAGATGCTTTAAGCTGAACCTGATGCAGAAGGAGTATTAGGAGAAGCTGAAGAAGCAGAATCTGAGAAGCAGAAGGAGAAGCAGAAGCAGATAGAGAAGCAAAAGCTTAAGGAGAGGCAGAAGGGGAAGCAGAAGAAACAGAAGAAGCAGAGGCAGTAGCAGAAGAAGCAGAAGGAGAAGCAGAAGGAAAAGCTGAAGAACGAGAAGGAGAAGGAGTAGGAGAAACAGAAGGAGAAGCAGAAAGAGAAGCAGAAGAAGGAGCAGGAGAAGGAAAAGCAGAAGCAGAAAGAGCAGCAGAAGGAGAAGCAGAAGCAGAAGCAGAAGTAGAAGCAGAAAAAGGAGAAGCAGAAGGAGAAGCATAAAGAGAAACAGAAGGAGAAGCAGGAGAAGCAGAAGCAGGAGAAGCAGAATCAAAAGAAATAGAAGAAGGATAAGAAGCAGAAGCAGAAAGAGAAGCAGAAACAGAAGGAGAAGTAGAAATAGAAGCAGAAGAAGCTGAAGAAGCAGAAGCAGAACCTCAAGCAGAAGGAGAAGCAGGAGAAGCAGAAGAAGCAGAATCTGGAGAAGAAGGAGAACCAGAAGGAGAAGCAGAAGCAGAAAGAGAAGCAAAAGCAGAAGGAGAAGCAGAAAGGGAAGCAGAAGAAACAGAAGAAGCAGAAGCAGAAGCAGTAGCAGAAGAAACTGAAGATGCAGAAGCAGATAGAGAAGCAGAAGGAATAGCAGAATAACGACAAGGAGAAACAGAAGGAGAAGAAGAATGAGAAGCAGAAGGAGAAGCAGGAAAAACAGAAGAAGCAGAAACAGACGGATAAGCAGAAGAAGGAGAAGCAGAAGCAGAAGAAGAAGCAGAAGGAAAAGCACAAGCAGAAGGAGATGCAGAAGGAGTAGCAGGAGAAGCAGAAGAAGCAGAAGCAGAAGGAGAAGAAGAAGGAGAAGAAGAAGAATCAGAAGAAGCAGAAGGAGAAATAGAAAGAGAAGCCGACGAAGAGAAGCAGAACGAGAAGCAGGAGAAGCAGAAGAAGCAGAGCGGGAGAAGCAGAAGAAGAAGAAATAGAAGGAGCAGAAGCAGAAGGAGGAGCAGAAGCAGAAGGAGAAGCAGAAAGAGAAGCAGGAAAAGCAGAAGAAGCAGAAGCAGGAGAAGCAGAAGCAGAAGAAACAGGAGAAGGACAAGAAGCAGAAGGAGAAGCAGAAAGAGAAGCACTAGAAGCAGAAGACGCAGGAAAAGCAGAAGCAGCAGAAAGAGAAGAAGAAGAAGAAGAAGAAGAAGAAGAAGAAGAAGAAGAAGAAGAAGAAGAAGAAGAAGAAGAAGAAGAAGAACAAGAAGAAGAAGAAGAAGAAGAAGAAGAAGAAGAAGAAGAAAAAGAAGGAGAAGGAGAAGGAGAAGGAGAAGGAGAAGAAGAAGGAGAAGTAGAAGCAGTAGAAGCAGAAGAAGCAGAAGCAGGAGAATAAGAATAAGCATAAGAAGCAGAATCAGAGGGAGAAGCAGAAGAAGGAGAAGCAGAAGCAGAAGAAGCAGCAGAAGGAGAAGCAGAAGCAGAATAAGCAGCAGAAGGAGAAGCAGAAGAAGATGCAGAAGGAGAAGCAGGAGAAGCAGAAGAAGGAGAAAGCGAAAGAGAAGGATTAGGAGTAAGAGAAGCAAAAGAGACGCAGAAGGAGAAGCAGCACGAGAAGTAGGAGAAGCAGGAGAAGCAGAAGCAGGAGAAGCAGAAGAAACAGAAGACGCAGAAGCAGAATGAGAAGCAGAAGGAGAAATTGAAGCAGAAGCAGAAGCAGAAGGAGAAGCAGAAGCAGAAGGACAAGCAGAAGAAGGAGAAGGAGAAGCAGAAAGAGAAGCAGAAAGAGAAGCAGCACGAGAAGTAGGAGAAGCAGGAGAAGCAGAAGCAGGAGAAGCAGAAGAAACAGAAGACGCAGAAGCAGAATGAGAAGCCGAAGGAGAAGCAGAAGCAGAAGGAGAAGCAGAAGATGGAGAAGGAGAAGCAGAAAGAGAAGCACAACGAGAAGCAGGAGAAGCAGAAGCAGGAGAAGCAGAAGCAGAAGAAACATAGGAAGGAGAAGAAGCAGAAGGAAAAGCAAAAACAGAAGGAAAAGCAGAAAGAGAAGCAGGAGAAGCAGAAGAAGCAGCAGCAGGAGAAGCAGAAGCAGAAGAAGCAGAAGCAGAACCTGAAGCAGAAGGAGAAGCAGGAGAAGCAGAAGAAGCACAATCTGGAGAAGCAGAAGGAGAAGCAGAAGCAGAAAGAGAAGCAAAAGCAGAAGGAGAAGCAGAAGGGGAAGCAGAAGAAACAGAAGAAGCAGAGGCAGTAGCAGAAGAAGCAGAAGATGCAGAAGCAGAAGGAGAAGCAGAAGGAAAAGCAGAAGAACGAGAAAGAGAAGGAGTAGGAGAAACAGAAGGAGAAGCAGAAAGAGAAGCAGAAGAAGGAGCAGGAGAAGGAAAAGCAGCAGGAGAAGAAGAAAGAGCAGCAGAAGGAGAAGCAGGAGATGCAGAAACTTGAGAAGCAGAAGCAGAAGAAACACAAGAAGGACAAGAAGCAGAAGGAGAAGCAGAAACAGAAGGAGAAGCAGGAAGAGAAGGAGGGAAAGCAGAAGAAGCAGAAGCAGGAGAAGCAGAAGCATAAGAATGTGAAGAAGCAGAAGGAGAACCTGAAGCAGAAGGAGAAACAGGAGAAGCAGAAGAAGCAGAATCTGAAGAAGCAGAATAAGAAGCAGAACGAGAAGCAGAAGCAGAAAGAGAATCAAAAGCAGAAGGACAAGCAGAAGAAACAGAAGAAGTAGAAGCAGAAGCAGTTGTAGCAGAAGCAGAAGGAAAAGCAGAAGAACAAGAAGGAGAAGGAGAAACAGAAGGAGAAGCAGAAAGAGACGCAGGTAAAGCAGAAGAAGAAGAAGCAAAAGGAGAATCAGAAGGAGAAGCAGAAGAAGATGCAGAATGAGAAGCAGGAGAAGCAGAAGAAGCAGAAGCAGGAGGAGAAGCAGGAAAAGCAGAAGAAGTAGAAGCAAAAGGAGAAGCAAAAGAAGGAGAAGGAGAAGCAGAAGCAGAAGCTTAAGGACAAGCACAACAGAAGGAGATGCAGAAGGAGAAGCAGGAGAAGCAGAAGAATCAGAAGCTTGAAGGAGAAGCAGAAGTAGGATGA
>NW_012302843.1:0-3137 GCF_000151885.1 Dipodomys ordii | reverse complement strand
GAGGTGCTCAGGGGGGTCACAGCGGGGGACAAAGCGGGACATCACGGAACACTGCGGGACACAGCGTGAAACAGCGGTGAACCTGCGGGGACACAGCGGGGGACACAGCGGGACACAGCGGGGACAGAGCGGGGGCACTGCGGGACCCAGCAGGACACAGCGGAACACAGCAGGACACAGCGGGGGACACAGCGGGACACAGCGGGGAACAAAGAGAGGACACAGCGGGACACAGCGGGGAACAAAGAGAGGACACAGCGGGACACAGCGGTGACACAACCGGACTCAGCGGGGGACACTGTGGGACCCAGCGGGACCCAGCGGGGACACAGCAAGGACACAGCGGGGGACACAGCAAGGGACAAAGTGGGAGACAGAGCGGGACACAGTGGGGAACACAGAGAGAGACACAGCAGGACCCAGCGGGACACAGCGTCGATACAGCGGGTACACAGCGGGACACAGCGGGGTACACAGCTGTTGACACAACGGGACACAGTGGGGGACACAGCGGGACACAGCGGGGCACAGCAGGGACAAAAGGGGAGACACAGTGGGGAACAGAGCAGGACACAGCGGGGGACACAGAGAGGACACAGTGGAGACACAGCGAGACTCAGCCGGGGACACAGCGGGGGAAAAAGCGGGACACCACGGGACACACTGGGACACAACGGGACACAGCGGGGTCACTGCGGGACACAGTGGGGGACAAAGCGGGACACAGCGGGACACAGCGGGGACGCAGCGGGACACAGCGGGACACAGCGGGACACGGCGGGGACACTGCGGGACACAGCCGGGGGACACAGCAATGGACAGGGGGGAAAGAGAAGGGACACAGTGGGACACAGAGGGGACACAGCTGGACACAGAAGGGTACACAGCGGGGCACAGCGGACACACAACAGGGACAGAGCTGGACACAGAGGGACACAGAGGGGACAGAGCGGGACACAGCGGGACACAGCGGGACACAGCAGGGGACTCAGCGGGACACAGCGGGGGACACAGGGAAGACACAGCTGGACACTGAGGGAAACAGAGCGAGGACACAGCCGGACACAGCGAAACACAGCGTGACACAGTGGGGACACAGCAGGGGACACAGGGGGACACAGCGGGGGACACAGAGGGACATAGCGGGGTACACAGCAGGCACAAAGCGGGACACAGCGGGGGACACAGCGAGGACAAAGCGGGACACAGCGGTGACACAGCGGGACACAGCTGTTGACACTGTGGGACACAGCGGGACACAGCGGGGACACAGCAAGGACACAGCGGGGGACACAGCGGGACACAGCCGGACACAGCGGGGGACACAGAGGGACACAGCGGGGAACAAAGAGAGGACACAGCGGGACCCAGCGGGACACAGCGTCGATAGAGTGGGGACACAGCGGGACACAGCAGTGACACAACCGGACTCAGCGGGGGACACTGTGGGACCCAGCAGGACCCAGCGGGGACACAGCAAGGACACAGCGGGGGACACAGCGGGACACAGCGGGACACAGCGGGGGACACAGCGAGGGACACAGCGGGAGACACAGCGGGACACAGTGGGGAACACAGAGAGAGACACAGCAGGACCCAGCAGGACACAGCGACGATACAGCGGGGACACAGCGGGACACAGCGGGGTACACAGCTGTTGACACAATGGGACACAGTGGGGGACACAGCGGGACACAGCGGGACACAGTGGGGCACAACAGGGACAAAACGGGAGACACAGTGGGGAACAGAGCAGGACACAGCGGGGGACACAGAGAGGACACAGTGGGGACACAGCGAGACTCAGCCGGGGACACAGCGGGGGACAAAGCGGGACACCACGGGACACAGTGGGACACAGCGGGACACAGCGGGGTCACTGCGGGACACAGTGGGGGACAAAGCGGGACACAGCGGGACACAGCGGGGACGCAGCGGGACACAGCGGGACACAGCAGGACCCAGCGGGGGACACAGCGGGACACAGATGGGGACACAGCGAGGACACAGCGGGACACAGAGGGACACAGCGGGGGAAAGAGCGAGGACACAGTGGGGGACAAAGTGGGGGAAACAGCTGGACACAGCGGGGAACACAGCGAGGACACATCGGGACCCAGCGGGACACAGCGTCGATACAGCGGAGACACAGCGTTACACAGCATGGTACAAAGCTGTGGACACAACGGGACACAGTGGGGGCACAGTGGGACACAGCGGGACGCAGTGGGACACAGCGGGGACAAAGCGTTAGACACAGCATGGGACAGAGCTGGAGACAGCGGGGTGACTTATTCGGGACACAGCGAGGACACAGCGGGACAGAGCGGGACACTGCAGGGCACAGCGGGGGACACAGCGGGACACAGTGGGGGGACACAGCGGGAGACAGCGGGGGACACAGCGAGGACACAGCGGGACACAGCGCTGACACCGCGGGGACACAGCGGGGGCACAGCGGGGGACACAGCCGGACACAGCCGGACACAGCGTGGGACACATGGAGGACTCATCGGGACAAAGCGGGGACACAGCGGCGACTCACCGGGGGACACAGCAGGGGACAAAGCGGGACACCACAGAACACAGTAGGAAACAGCGGGACACAGCGGGGAAACTGCGGGGTCACAGGGGGACAAAGCTTGGGACACATAGGGACACAGCGGGGGACACAGCGGGGGACACAGCGGGACACAGTGGGACACAGCGGGGGACACAGCGGGGACCCAGCGGGACCCAGCGGGGAACACAGCGAGGACACAGCGGGACCCAGCGGTACACAGCAACGATACAGCGGGAACACAGCGTTACACAGCGTGGTACACAGTTGTGAACACAACGGGACACAGTGGGGGCACAGCGGGACACAGCGGGACACAGTGGGATACAGCTGGGGACATAGCTTGAGACACAGCGGGGTACAGAGTGGGAGATAGCGGGGGGACACTTCGAGGACTCAGTGGGACAATGCGCTGACACTGTGGGGGGACATAGCGTGGGGACACAGCCTGGATTTAGTGGATCATTTTTGTGGTAAATATGGGGGGACTCTTCGGGGACTCCATTACAGGACACAGCGTGGTACTCATTGGGGACTCAGCGGGTGACACAGTGGGACATAGCGGGGGGACACTTCA
>NW_012302842.1:0-3137 GCF_000151885.1 Dipodomys ordii | reverse complement strand
TCACCTTATGCTTCTCCTTATGCTTCTTCTTCTTCTTCTTCTTCTTCTTCGTCTTCTTCTCTTTCTTCTGCTTCTATTTTTCCTGCTTCTTCTGCTTCTACTGCTTCTCTTTCTGCTTCTCATTCTGCTTCTGCTTCTCTTTCTGCTTATCCTATTGCTTCTGCGGCTCTTCCTTCTCCTCCTTCTTCTACTTCTCCTTCTGCTTCTGCTTCTTCTGCTTCTCCTGCTTCTCCTTCTGCATCTTCTTCTGCTTCTGCTTCTCTTTCTGCTGTTTCTTCTGCTTCTGTTTCTCCTTCTACTTCTCCTGCTTCTCCTTCTGATTCTCCTTCTGCTTCTCCTTCTGTTTCTCCTTCTCCTTCTCGTTCTTCTGCTTTTCCTTCTGCTTCTCCTTCTGCTTCTGCTGCAAGTGCTACTGCTTCTGATTCTTCTGTTTCTTCTGCTTCTCCTTCTGCTTTTAATTCTCTTTCTGCTTCTGCTTCTGCTTCTACTTCAGCTTCTCATTCTGCTTCTCCAGATTCGGCTTCTTCTGCTTCTCCTGCTTCTCCTTCTGCTTCAGGTTCTGCTTCTTCTTCTTAGGAATCTTATGCTTCTGCTTCTCCTGCTTCTGCTTCTTCTGCTTCCCCTCTTTCTCTTTCTGCTTCTCCTTCTGTTTCTGCTTCTCCTTCTGCCTCTGCTTCTGCTTCTTGTCCTTCTCCTGTTTCTTCTCCTTCTGCTTCTCCTGCTTCTGCTTCTTCTGCTTTTCCTGCTTCTCTTTCTGCTTCTCCTTCTGCTTCTGCTCAATCTCCTTCTTCTGTTTCTTCTTCTTCTGCTTCTCCCGCTTGAGCTTCTCCTGCTTCTCCAGCTTCTCAATCAGCTTCTCTTCATTAGCTTCTCTTTCTATTTCTGCTTCTGCTTCTTCTGCTTCTGATTCTTCTCCTTCTTCTTCTCCTTCTGCTTCTGCTTCTCTTTCTGCTTCTGCTTCTCCTTCTGCTGCTCCTTCTCCTTCTTCTGCTTCTCCTTCTGCATCTCCTTCTGCTTGTGCTTTTCCTTCTGCTTCTTCTTCTGCTTCGGCTTCTCCTTCTCCTTCTTCTCCGTCTGCTTCTGTTTCTTCTGCTTTTCCTGCGTCTCCTTCTGCTTCTCCTTCTGTTTCTCCTTCTCGTTCTTCTGCTATTCCTTCTGCTTCTCTTTCTGGTTCTGCATCTTCAGCTTCTTCTGCTACTGATTCTGCTTCTTCTCTTTCTTCTGCTTCTCCTTCTGCTTCTCCTTCTGCTTTTGCTTCTCTTTCTGCTTCTGCTTCTCCTTCTGGTTCTCCTTCTTCTTCTCCAGATTCTGCTTCTTCTGCTTCTCCTGCTTCTCTTTCTGCTTTAGGTTCTGCTTTTGCTTCTTCGGCTTCTTCTGCTTCTATTTTTGCTTCTCCTTCTGTTTCTGCTTCTCTTTCTGCTTCTTCTCCTTCTTCTATTTCTTCTGATTCTGCTTCTCCTGCTTCTCCTTCTGTTTCTCTTTATGCTTCTCCTTCTGCTTCTCCTTCTTCTGCTTCTACTACTGCTTCTGCTTCTTCTTCTGCATCTTCTGTTTCAATTTCTCCTTCTTCTGCTTTTCATTCTGCTTCTGCTTCTCCTGCTTCTGCTTCTTCTGCTTCTTCTGCTTCTCCTTCTCATTCTCCTTCTCTTTCTGCTTCTGCTTATCCTTCTGTTTCTCCTACTCCTAATCCTTCTCTTTCTCCTTGTTCTTCTTCTGCTTCTTCTGCTTGTTCTGTTTCTTCTGCTTCTACTTTTCCAGCTTCTGCTGCTTCTGCTTCTCCTTCTGCTTCAGGTTCTCCTTCTGCTTCTTGGGCTTCTTCTGTTTCTTCTGCTTCTGCTTCTCCTGCTACTGCTTCTTCCGCTTCTTCTGCTTCTCTTTTGCTTCTCCTTCTGCTTCTGCTTCTCCTTCTGCTCCTTCTCTTTCTTCGGTTTCTTCTTCTTCTTCTTCTTCTGCTCCTCCCGCTTCTGCTTCTTCTGCTTCTCCTGCTTATCCTTCTCCTTCTGCTTTTCCTTCTCCTTCTTCTCCTTCTCTTTCTGCTTCTGCTTCTGCTTCTTCTGATTTTCTTACTTCTCCTTCTTCTTCTCCTTCTGTTTCTGCTTCTCTTTCTGCTTCTGCATCTCCTTCTGCTTCACCTTCTTCTGCTCTTTCTCCTTCTTTTGTTTCTCCCTCTGCTTCTGCTTCTTATGCTTCTTCTTTATCTTCTGCTTCTGCTTCTCCTGCTTCTGCTTCTTATGCTTCTACTGCTTCTTCTTCTGCTTCTGTTTCTTCTGCTACTTCTGCTTGTACTTCTCTTTCTGCTTCTGCTTCTCCTGCTTGTTTTTCTGATTCTTCTGCTGCTTCTCCTTCTGCTGGGTTCCTCTACTTCTTCTTCTGCTTCTCTTTTTGCTTCTCCTTCTGCTTCTGCTTCTGCTTCTTCTGTTACTCCTGCCTGAATTTCTGGTTCTACTTCTTCTGCTGCTTCTCCTTCTGCTTCTGTTTCTACTTCTGCTTCTGTTTCTGCTTCTTCTGCTTCTTCTCTTTCGGCTTCTCCTGCTTCTGCTTCTTGTGCTTCTCCTGCTTCTCTTTCTGCTTCTCATTCCGCTTCTGCTTCTCCTTCTGCTTCTGCTTCTCCTCCTTCTCCTTCTCCTACTTCTGCTTCTCCTTCAGCTTCTGCTTCTTCTGTTTCTCCTGCTTCTCCTTCTGCATCTCCTTCTGCTTGTGCTTGTCCTTATGCTTCTTCTTCTGCTTCTCCTTCTCCTTCTTTTGCTTCTCCTTTTGCTTCTGCTTCTTCTGCTTTTCCTTTTTCCCCTTCTGCTTCTGCTTCTTCTGCTTCTCCTTCTGCATCTTCTTCTGCTTCTCCTTCTCCTTCTTCTGCTTCTTCTGATTCTCCCTCTGCTTCTTCTTCATCTGCTTTACCTGCTTTTCTTTCTGCTTCTCCTTCTGCTTCTCCTTCTGTTTCTCCTTCTCCTTCTTGTTCTTCTGCTTTTCCTTCGGTTTCTCCTTCTGCTTCTGCTACAACTGCTACTGCTTCTACTTCTTCTGTTTCTTCTGCTTCTCCTTCTGCTTCAGTTCTGCTTCTGCTTCTTCGGATTCTTATGCTTCTGCTTCTCCTGCTTCTGCTTCTTCTGCTTCCCCTCCTTCTCTTTCTGCTTCTCCTT
>NW_012302841.1:0-3137 GCF_000151885.1 Dipodomys ordii | reverse complement strand
TCACTCTTTCGGCTTCTCCTGCTTCTGCTTCTTGTGTTCTCCTGCTTCTCTTTCTGCTTCTCATTCCGCTTCTGCTTCTCCTTCTGTTTCTGCTTCTCCTCCTTCTCCTTCTCCTACTTCTGCTTCTCCTTCATCTTCTGCTTCTTCTGCTTCTCCTGCTTCTCCTTCTGCATGTCCTTCTGCTTGTGCTTGTCCTTATGCTTCTTCTTCTGCCACTGCTTCTCCTTCTCCTTCTTTTGCTTCTCCTTTTGCTTCTGCTTCTTCTGCTTTTCCTGCTTCTCCGTCTGATTCTGCTTCTTCTGCCTTTCCTGATTCTCCTTCTGCTTCTCCCTCTTCTTCTCCTTCTGTTTCTCCTTCTCCTTCTCGTTCTTCTGCTATTCCTTCTGCTTCTCTTTCTGCTTCTGCATCTTCAGCTTCTTCTGCTACTGCCTCTTCTTCTTCTGTTACTTCTGCTTCTCCTTCTGCTTTTGCTTCTCTTTCTGCTTCTGCTTCTCCTTCTGGTTCTCCTTCTTCTTCTCCAGATTCTGCTTCTTCTGCTTCTCCTTCCGCTTCAGGTTCTGCTTCTGCTACTTCGGCTTCTTCTGCTTCTATTTCTGCTTCTCCTTCTGTTTCTGCTTCTCTTTCTGCTTCTGTTTCTTCTCCTTCTTCTATTTCTTCTGCTTATGCTTCTACTGCTTCTCCTGCTTCTCCTTCTGTTTCTCTTTATTCTTATCCTTCTGCTTCTCCTTCTCCTTCTTTTGCTTCTCCTTCTGCTTCTGCTTCTGCTTCTCCTTCTGCATCTTCTTCTGTTTCAATTTCTCCTTCTTCTGCTTTTCATTCTTCTTCTGCTTCTCCTGCTTCTGCTTCTTCTGCTTCTCCCGCTTCTCCTTCTCCTTCTCTTTCTGCTTCTGCTTATCCGTCTGTTTCTCCTACTCCTAATCCTTCTCTTTCTCCTTCTCCTTCTTCTTCTTCTGCTTTTCCTGCTTGTTCCTCTTCTGCTTCTTCTTCTTTTTCTGCCGTTTCAGTTTCTTCTGCTTCAGCTTCTGCTTCTTCTGCTTCTCCTTCTGCTTCTGTTTCTCCTTCTGCTTCTGCTCTTCTCCTTCTTCTGTTTCTTCTGCTTCTGCTTCTCCTGCTTCTCCTTCTTCTGCTTCTCCTACTTCTCCTTCTGCTTCTCCATCTCATTCTCCTTCTCCTTCAATTTCTCCTTCTTGTGCTTCTCATTCTGCTTCTGCTTCTCCTGCTTCTGCTTCTTCTGTTTCTCCTTCTGCTTCTCCTTCTGCTTCTCTTTCTGCTTCTAATTCTGCTTCTGCTCCTCCTACTCCTAATCCTTCTCTTTCTCCTTCTTATTCTTCTGCTTCTCGTTCTGCTTCTGCTTCTTCTGCTTGTTCTGAATCTTCTGCTTCTGCTTTTCCAGCCTCTGTTGCTTCTGCTTCTCCTTCTGCTTCAGGTTCTCCTTCTGCTTCTTCAGCTTCTTCTGTTTCTTCTGCTTCTGCTTCTCCTGCAACTGCTTCTTCTGCTTCTGTTTCTATTTCTGCTTCTCCTTCTGCTTCTGCTTCTCCTTCTGCTCCTTCTCCTTCTTCTGTTTCTTCTTCTTCTTCTTCTTCTTCTTCTTCTTCTTCTTCTTCTTCTTCTTCTTCTTCTTCTTCTTCTTCTTCTTCTTCTTCTTCTTCTTCTTCTTCTTCTTCTTCTTCTTCTTCTTCTGCTTCTCCTGCTTCTGCTTCTTCTGCTTCTCCTGATTGTCCTTCTGCTTCTGCTTCTCCTTCTCCCTCTTCTGCTTCTCTTTCTGCTTCCTGATTCTCCAACTTCTCCTTCTGCTCCAACTTCTCTTTCTGCTTCTGCTTCTCTTTCTGCTTCTGCATCTCCTTCTGCTTCACCTTCTGCTGCTCCTTCTCCTTCTTCTGTTTCTCCCTCTGCTTCTATTTCTGCTTCTTATGCTTCTTCTTTTTCTTCTGCTTCTGCTTCTCCTGCTTCTGCTTCTTATGCTTCTACTGCTTCTTCTTCTGGTTCTGCTTCTTCTGCTTCTAATTCTCTTTCTGCTTCTGCTTCTCCTGCTTGTTTTTCTGCTTCTTCTGCTGCTTCTCCTTCTGCTGCTTCTTTTACTACTCCTTGTGCTTCTCTTTTTGCTTCTCCTTCTGCTTCTGCTTCTATTTCTTCTGTTTCTCCTGCCTGAATTTCTGGTTCTACTTCTTCTGCTGCTTCTCCTTCTGCTTCTGCTTCTCGTTCTGCTAATGTTTCTGCTTCTTCTGCTTCTTCTCTTTCGGCTTCTCCTGCTTCTGCTTCTTGTCCTTCTCCTGCTTCTCTTTCTGCTTCTCATTCTGCTTCTGCTTCTCCTTCTGCTTCTCCTCCTTCACCTTCTCCTACTTCTGCTTCTCCTTCAGCTTCTGCTTCTTCTGCTAATCCTGCTTCTCCTTCTGCATCTCCTTCTGCTTGTGCTTTTCCTTCTGCTTCTGCTTCTGCTTCTCCTTCTTCTGCTTCTCCGTCTGCTTCTGCTTGTTCTGCTTTTCCTGCTTCTCCTTCTGCTTCTCCTTCTGTTTATCCTTCTCGTTCTTCTGCTATTCCTTCTGCTTTTCTTTCTGCTTCTGCGTCTTCAGCTTCTTCTGCTACTGCTTCTACTTCTTCTGTTTCTTCTGCTTCTCCTTCTGCTTCTCCTTCTGCTTTTGCTTCTCTTTTTCCTTCTGCTTCTCCTTCTGGTTCTCCTTCTTCTTCTCCAGATTCTTCTTCTTCTGCTTCTCCTGCTTCTCCTTCTGCTTCAGGTTCTGCTTTTGCTTCTTCGGCTTCTTCTGCTTCTATTTCTGCTTCTCCTTCTCTTTCTGCTTCTCTTTCTGCTTCTGCTTCTTCTCCTTGTTCTATTTCTTCTGCTTCTGCTTCTCCTGCTTCTGCTTCTCCTGCTTCTCCTTCTGTTTCTCTTTATGCTTCTCCTTCTGCTTCTCCTTCTTCTGCTTCTACTACTGCTTCTGCTTCTCCTTCTGCATCTTCTTCTGTTTCAATTTCTCCTTCTTCTGCTTTTCATTCTGCTTCTGCTTCTCCTGCTTCTGCTTCTACTGCTTCTCCTGCTTCTCCTTCTCCTTTTCCTTCTCTTTCTGCTTCTGCTTATCCTTCTGTTTCTCCTACTCCTAATCCTTCTCTTTCTCCTTCTCCTTCTTCTTCTTCTGCTTCTC
>NW_012302840.1:0-3137 GCF_000151885.1 Dipodomys ordii | reverse complement strand
CAGCGGGGACAAAATGGGGAAACAGCGGTGTCACAGCCGGGGACAAAGTGGAGACACAGCGGGACACAGCGGGACACAGCAAGGGACACAGCGGGGGACAGCAGGGACACACTGGGAGACAACGTGGACAGGGGGACACAATGGGGGACAGAGCAGGGGACACAGCGGGACACAGCAGGGGACAAGCAAGGACACAGCGGGACACAGCGGGGGACACAGCGGAACTCAGTGGGACACATCGGGGGACACAGCAGGACACAGCGGGGGACACAGCGGGGACACAGCGGTACACAGCGGCGGACACATTGATACACAGCGGGACATAGCGGGGGACACAGCCGGACACAGCGGGGGACACAACGGGGGACACAGCGGGGACACAGCGGGGCACCGCGGGGGACACAGCGGGGGACAAAGAGGGGACACAGCTTGGACATAGCGGGACACAGTGAGGACACAGCGGGGGACACAGCTGGAAACAGCGGGACACAGCGGGGACACAGAGGTGGACACAGCGGGGACACATTGGGACACAGCGGGACACAGCGGGACACAGCGGGGACACAGCGGGGGACACAGTGGAACACAGCAGAACACACAGGGACACAGCGGGGAACACAGCGGGGACACAGCGGGGACACAGTGGGACACAGCGTGGGACACAGCAGGGACACAGCGGGACACAGCAGGCCATAGGAGGACACAGTGGGGACACAGCGGGACACAGCGGGGACACAGAGGGACACAACGGTGTACACACCGGGGACCCAGCGGGACATAGCGGGGAAACAGCGAAGGACACAGCGGGACACAGTGGGACACAGTGGGACGCAGCGGTGACACAGCGGGGACACAGCGGGGGACACAGCATGGGACAGAGAGGGACACAGCGGGACACAGCAGGGGACACAGCGGGGGACACAGCTGGACACAGCAGGACACAGCAGGGACTCAGCGGGACACAGCGGGTACACTGCGGTGACACAGCGGGACAAAGCGGGGACACATCGGGACACAGCGGGGCCACAGTGGGGGACCCCGAAGGACACAGCGGAGAACACAGAGGGCCACAGTGGGACACAACGGGGGACAGAGGGGACACAGCGGGATACAGCGGGACACAGCGGGACACAGCGGGGGACACAGCGGAAAAGAGCGAGGGACAGAGTGACGACATAGCGGGACACAGCGGGGGACACAGCGGGACACAACGGGGAACACAGCGAGGACACAGCGGGACCCAGCCGGACACAGCGTCGATACAGCGGGGACACTGCTGGACACAGCGGGGTACACAGCTGGGGACACAACGGGAAACAGTGGGGGACAAAGCGGGACACAGCGGGATACATGGGGACACAGCGGGGACAAAGCAGGGGACCAGGGGGATACAGAGCGTGACACAGCAGGGGACACAGCGAGGACAAAGCGGGACACAGTGGGGACACAGCGAGACTCAGGGGGGACACAGCGAGGGACAGGCTGGGACACCACGGGACACAGCGGAGCAAGTGGGGACACTGCGGGGACACAGAGGGACACAGCGGCGGACACTGCGGGACACAGCGGGGGACAAAGCTGGGGACACAGCGAGACACAGCGGGGTACACAGCGAGGACACTGCGGGGAATCAGCAGGGACACAGCGGGATACACAGCGGGACACAGCGGGACACAGCGGGGAACACAGCGGGAAACAGCGGGGGACACAGCGGGAAACAGCGGGGACACAGCTGGACACAGCGGGGTACACAACGGGACAAAGCGGGGACACAGCAGTGTACAGAGCGGGACACAGCGGGGACACAGCGGGACACAGCGCGGGACACTGGGGGGCATAGCGGGGGACACAGCGGGGGACACAGCGGGACACAGCGGGGAACACAGTGAGGACCCAGCGGGACCCAGCAGGACACAGCGTCGATACAGTGGAGGACACAGTGGGACAGAGGGACACAGCAGAGGAAAGTGCGGAACACATCGAGGGACACAGGGAGGACACAGCGGGACACAGCGGGGGACACAACAGGACACAGCAGGGGCCAAGCGAGGACACAGCGGGACACAGCGGGGACACAGCGGGGACACAGCGGGGACACAGCGGGGGACACAGCAGGATAGAGCGGGGACACAGAGGGAGACACAGCGGCACTCAGAGGGACACAGAGAGCGACACAGCGGGACACAGCGGGGGATACAGCGGGGACACAGCAGACACAGTGGCGAACACAGCGATACACAGCGGGACATAGCGGGGGACACAGCGGGACACAGCGGGGGGACTCAGCAAGGGACACAGCGGGACACAGCGGGAGACAGAGCGGTACACAGCGGGGGACAGAGTGGGACACAGCGGGGACACAGCAGGACACAGCGGGGGACACAACAGGGACACAGCGTGAACACAGCGGGACACATGAGGAACACAGCAGGGACAGCGGGATGGGGCGGAGACACAGTGGGACACAGCGGGGACACAGCGGGGACACAGCTGGACACAGCGGGGGACACAGCGGGACACAGCGAGGACACAGGGGGACACAGCGGGACATAGCGGGAACACAGCGGGGACACAGAGGGGGACACAGCGGGGACACAGCGGGACACAGTGGGACACAGCTGGGACACAGCGGGGACACAGCGGGACACAGCGGGACACAGCGCGGACACAGAGGGGACACAGCGGGGGACACAGCAAGGACACAGCAGGACACAGTGGGACATAATGGGGACACAGCGGGGGACACAGCTGGGGAAAGCGGGGACACACCTGGCACAATGGGGACACAGCGGGGACACAGAGGTGGACACAGCGGGGGACAGCAGGGGACAGAGCACGGGATACAGAGGGACACAGCAGGCGACAAGCGAGGACACAGCGGGACACAGGGGGGACACAGCGGGGACACAGCAGGGACACAGCGGGGACACAGCGGGGGACACAGCGGGACACAGCGGAACAAATCGGGGGACACAGCGGGACACAGCGGGGGACACAGCGGGGACACAGCGGGACACAGCGGGGGACACAGAAGGGGAAAAAGCGGGGACAAAGCGGGGACAATGCGGGGCACCACGGGGTACATAGCGGGGACACAGCTGGGGACAAAGAGGGGACACAGCGGGACAAAGCGTGAT
>NW_012302839.1:0-3137 GCF_000151885.1 Dipodomys ordii | reverse complement strand
AGCAGAAGAAGAAGAAACAGAAAAAGCAGAAGAAGCAGAAGAAGATGTAGCAGGAGAAGCAGAAGAAGAAGAAGGAGAAGGAGAAAGAGAAGGATTAGGAGTAGGAGAAACAGAAGGATAAGCAGAAGCAGAAAGAGAAGCAGGAGAAGCAGAAGACGCAGGAGAAGCAGAAGCAGAAGAAACAGGAGAAGCCGAAGAAGCAGAAGCAGAACCTGAGGCAGAAGGAGAAATAGAAGACGCACAATCTGAAGCAGAAGAAACAGAAATAGTAGAATAAGCAGAAGCAGAAGCACCAGGAGAGCAGAAGAAGAAGAAGGAGAAGGCGAAAGAGAAGGATTAGGAGTAGGAGAAGCAAAAGGATAAGCAGAAGCAGAAAGAGACGCAGAAGGAGAAGCAGCACGAGAAGTAGGAGAAGCAGGAGAAGCAGAAGCAGGAGAAGCAGAAGAAACAGAAGACGCAGAAGCAGAAGGAGAAATTGAAGGAGAAGCAGAAGCAGAAGAAGGATAAGGAGAAGCAGAAAGAGAAGCAGAAAGAGAAGCAGAACGAGAAGCAATAGTAGCAGAAGCAGGAGAAGCAGAAGCAGAAGAAACAGAAGAAGGAGAAGAAGCAGAAGCAGAAGGAGAAGCAGAAACAGAAGTAAAAGCAGAAAGAGAAGCAGGAGAAGCAGAAGCAGCAGCAGCATGAGAAGCAGAAGCAGAAGAAGCCGAAGAAGCAGAAGCAGAACCTGAAGCAGAAGGAGAAGCAGGAGAAACAGAAGAAGCAGAATCTGGAGAAGCAGAAGGAGAAGCAGAAGCAGAAAGAGAAGCAAAAGCAGAAGGAGAAGCATAAGGAGAAGCAGAAGAAACAGAAGAACCCAGAGGCAGTAGCAGAAGAAGCAGAAGATGCAGAAGCAGGAGAAGCAGAAGGAAAAGCAGAAGAACGAGAAGTAGAAGAAGGAGAAACAGATGGAGAAGCAGAAAGAGAAGCAGAAGAAGGAGCAGTAGAAGGAAAAGCAGCATGAGAAGCAGAAAGAGCAGCAGTAGGAGAAGCAGGAGATGCAGAAATAGGAGAAGCAGAAGCAGAAGAAACAGGAGAAAGACAAGAAGCAGAAGCAAAGAAGAAGCAGAAACAGAAGGAGAATCAGAAAGAGAAGGAGGAGAAGCAGAAGAAGCAGAAGCAGGAGAAGCAGACGCATAAGAATACGAAGAAGCAGAAGCAAACCTGAAGCAGAAGGAGAAGCAGGAGAAGCAGAAGAAGCAGAATCTGGAGAAGCAGAAGGAGAAGCAGAAGGAGAAGCAGAAGCAGAAAGAGAATCAAAAGCAGAAGGAGAAGCAGAAGAAACAGAAGAAGTAGAAGCAGTAGCAATTGTAGCAGAAGCAGAAGGAGAAGCAGAAGTAAAAGCAGAAGAACAAGAAGGAGAAGGAGAAACAGAAGGAGAAGCAGAAAGAGAAGTAGGTAAAGCAGAATAAGAAGAAGCAGAAGGAGAATCAGAAGGAGAAGCAGAAGAAGGAGAAGGAGAAGAAGAAGCAGAAGAAGATGCAGAAGGAGAAGCAGGAGAAGCAGAAGAAGTAGAAGCAGAAGGAGAATCAGGAAAAGCAGAAGAAGCCGAAGCAAAAGGAGAAGCAAAAGAAGGAGAAGGAGAATCGGAGGCAGAAGAAGAAGCATAAGGACAACACAAGCAGAAGGAGATGCAGAAAGAGAAGCAGGAGAAGCAGAAGAAGCCGAAGCTGAAGGAGAAGCAGAAGTAGGAGAAGGAGAAGGAGGAGAAGCAGAAGGACAAGCAGAAGTGGAATGAGAAGCAGAAAGAGAAGCAGGAGAAGCACAAGATGCAGAAGCAGGAGAAGCCGAAAGAGAAGAAGTAGAAGAAGCAGAAACTGAAGCAGAAGGAGAACCAGAAGGTGAAGCAGAAGAAGTAGAATTAGAAATTCAGGCAGGAGAAACAGAAGAACAGAATCAGAAGCAGAAAGAGAAGCAAAAAGAGAAGCAGAAAGGGAAGTAGAAGAAGCCGCAGAAGGAGAAGCAGTAGAAGAAGCAGAAAAACAAGCAGGAGAAGCAGAAGAAGAAAGAGATGTAGAAGCAGAAGAAGCAGAAGCAGAAGAAGAAGCAGTAGAAGCATAAGAAGCAGAAGCAGGAGAAGCAGAAGCAGAAGAAATAAAGAAGCATAAGATGCAGAAGCCGAAGCAGAGGGAGAAAAAGAAGAAGGAGAAGGAGCAGCAGAAGGTGAAGCAGAAGGAGATGCAGATGCAGAAAGAGAAGCAGAAACAGAAGGAGAAGGAGAAGGAGTAGTTGGAGAATCAGAAGAAGCAGAAGCAGAAGCAGAAAGAGAAGCAGAAGAAGGAGAAGGAGAAGCAGAAGCAGAAGGACAAGCAGGAGAAGCAGAACAAGCAGAAGCGGGAGAAGCAGCAGAAGAAGAAGAAACAGAAGAAGGAGAAGGAGCAGAAAGAGAAGCAGAAGCAGAAGGAGAAGCAGAAAGAGAAGCAGAAGAAGCAGTAGCAGGAGAAGCAGAAGCAGAAGAAACAGAAGAAGCCCAAGAAGCAGAAGGAGAACCTGAAGCAGAAGGGAAAGCAGAAGCAGCAGAAGCTGGAAAAGCAGAAGCAGAAGAAATAGAACAAGCAGAAGAAGCAGTAGCAGAAGCAGAACGAGAAGCAGAAGAAGAAGAAGGAGAAAGAGAAGGAGTAGGAGTAGGAGGAGCAGAAGCATAATTAGAAGCAGAAAGAGAAGCAGAAGGAGAAACAGAAGAAGCAGAAACAGGAGAAGCAGAAGCAGAATGAGAAGCACAAGAAGGAGAAATTGAAGGAGAAGGAGAATGAGACGGAGAAGCAGAAAGAGAAGTAGGAGAAGCAGAAGAAGAAGAAGCAGGAGAAGCAGAAGCAGAAGAAAAAGAAGAAGGAGAAGAGCAGAAGCAGAAGAAGCTGAAGCAGAAGAAGAAGAAACAGAAAAAGCAGAAGAAGCAGAAGAAGAAGCACCAGGAGAAGCAGCAGAAGAAGAAGGAGAAGGAGAACGAGAAGTATTAGGAGTAGGAGAAACAGAAGGAAAGCAGAAGCAGAAAGAGAAGCAGGAGAAGCAGAAGACGCAGGAGAAGCAGAAGCAGAAGAAACAGGAAAGCCGAAGAAGCAGAAGCAGAATCTGAAGCAGAAGGAGAAATAGAAGACGCATGA
>NW_012302838.1:0-3137 GCF_000151885.1 Dipodomys ordii | reverse complement strand
TCAGAGGGAGAAGCAGAAGAGGAGAAGGAGCAGCAGAAGGAGAAGTCTTGAAGGAGAATCAGAAGGAGAAGAAGAAGAAGGAGAAGCAGAAGCAGAAGAAGAAGCAGAAGCAGAAGACGATGCAGAAGGAGAAGCAGGAGAAGCAGAAGAAGCAGAAGCAGAACGAGAAGCAGAAGTAGGAGATGGAGAGGGAAGGGCAGCAGAATCAATAGGAGAAGCAGAAGGAGAAGCAGAAGCAGAATGAGAAGCAGAAAGAGAAGCAGTAGAAGCAGAAGAAGCAGGAAAAGCAGAAGCAGAAGAAAGAGAAGAAGAAGAAGAAAAAGAAGAAGAAGAAGAAGAAGAAGAAGAAGAAGAAGAAGAAGAAGAAGAAGAAGAAGAAGAAGAAGAAGAAGAAGAAGAAGAAGAAGAAGAAGAAGAAGAAGAAGAAGAAGAAGCATAAGGAGAAGCATAAAGAGAAGCAGTAGAAGCAGAAGAAGCAGAAGCAGGAGAAGCAGAAGCAGAAGAAAAAGAAGCAGAAGCAGAAGCAGTGGGAGAAGCAGAAGAAGGAGAAGGAGAAGGAGCAGCAGAAGGAGAAGCAGAAGCAGAAAGAGAAGCAGAAACAGAAGGAGAACAAGAAGGAGAAGCAGGAGAATCAGAAGAAGCAGAAGTAGAAGCAGAAAGAGGAGAAGAAGGAGAAGCAGAAGTAGAATCAGCAGAAACAGAAGAAGAAGCAGAAGAAACAGAAGCAAAAGAAACAGAAGAAGGAGAAGAGCAGAAGCAGAAGGAGAAGCAGAAGCAGAAGGAGAAGCAGAAAGAGAAGCAGGAGAAGCAGAAGAAGCAGGAGAAGCAGAAGCAGAAGAAACAGGAGAAGCCGAAGAAGCAGAAGCAGAATCTGAAGCAGAAGGAGAAACAGAAGAAGCACAATCTGAAGCAGAAGCAGAAGAAACAGTAATAGTAGAATAAGCAGAAGCAGAACCAGCAAGAGAAGCAGAACAAAAAGAAGTCGGAGAAGGCGAGAGAGAAGGATTAGGAGTAGGAGAAGCAAAAGGATAAGCAGAAGCAGAAAGAGACGCAGAAGGAAAAGCAGCAGGAGTAGTAGGAGAAGCAGGAGAAGCAGAAGCAAGAGAAGCAGAAGAAACAGAAGACGCAGAAGCAGAATGAGAAGCAGAAGGAGTAATTAAACAGAACCAGAAGGAGAAGCAGAAGCAGAAGGAGAAGCAGAAGAAGGAGAAGAAGAATCAGAAAGAGAAGCAGAAAGAGAAGCAGAACGAGAAGCAGGAGAAGCAGAAGCAGGAGAAGCAGAAGCAGAAGAAACAGAAGAAGGAGAAGAAGCAGAAGGAGAAGCAGAAACAGAAGGAAAAGCAAAAAGAGAAGCAGGAGAAGCAGAAGAAGCAGCACAGGAGAAGCAGAAGCAAAAGAAGCCGAAGAAGCAAGAGCAGAACCTGAATCAGAAGGAGAAGCAGAAGAAGCAGAATCTGGAGAAGCAGAAGGAGAAGCATAAGCAGAAAGAGAAGCAAAAGCAGAAGGAGAAGCAGAAGGAGAACAGAAGAAACAGAAGAAGCAGAGGCAGTAGCAGAAGAAGCAGAAGATGCAGAAGCAGAAGGAGAAGCAGAAGGAAAAGCAGAAGGAGAAGCAGAAGAAACAGAAGAAGGGGAAGCAGAAGAAGCAGAAGCAGGAGAAGCAGAAGCATAAGAATCCGAAGAAGCAGAAGCAGAACCTGAAGCAGAAGGAGAAGCAGGGGAAGCAGAAGAAGCAGAATATGGAGAAGCAGAATGAGAAGCTGAAGGAGAAACAGAAGCGGAAAGAGAATCAAAAGCAGAAGGAGGAGCAGAAGAAACAGAAGAAGCAGTAGCAGTTGCAGCAGAAGTAGAAGGAGAAGCAGAAGGAAAAGCAGAAGAACGAGAAGAAGAAGGAGAAACAGAAGCAGAAGCAGAAGGAGAATCAGAAGGAGAAGCAGAAAAAGTAGAAGGAGAAGCAGAAACAGAAGAATAAGCATAAGGACAAGCACAAGCAGAAGGAGATGCAGAAGGAGAAGCAGAAGAAGCAGAAGCAGAAGAAGAAATAGAAGTAGGAGAAGGAGAAGGAAGAGCAGCAGAAGCAATAGGAGAAGCAGAAGGAGAAGCAGAAGAAGAATGAGAAGCAGAAAGAGAAGCAGTGGAAGCAGAAGAAGCAGGAAAAGCAGAAGCAGAAGAAAGAGAAGAAGAAGAAGAAGAAGAAGAAGAAGAAGAAGAAGAAGAAGAAGAAGAAGAAGAAGAAGAAGAAGAAGAAGAAGAAGAAGAAGAAGAAGAAGAAGAAGAAGAAGAAGAAGGAGAAGCATAAGGAGAAGCAGTAGAAGCAGAAGAAGCAGGAGAAGCAGAAGCAGAAGAAAAGTAATAAGCATAAGAAGCAGAATCATTGGAAGAAGGAGAAGGAGCAACAGAAGGAGAAGCAGAAGGAGAATCAGAAGGAGAAACAGAAGAAGGAGAAGCAGAAGCAGAAGAAGCAGCAGAAGGAGAAAGCAGAAGCAACAGAAGATGCAGAAGGAGAAGCAGGAGAAGCAGAAGAAGCAGAAGCAGAAGGAGAAGCAGAAGTACGAGAAGAAGAAGGAGAAGGAAGGGCAGCAGAAGCAATAGGAGAAGCATTAGGAGAAGCAGAAGCAGAATGAGAAGCAGAAAGAGAAGCAGTAGAAGCAGAAGAAGCAGGAAAATCATAAGCAGAAGAAAGAGAAGGAGAAGAAGAAGAAGAAGAAGAAGAAGAAGAAGAAGAAGAAGAAGAAGAAGAAGAAGAAGAAGAAGAAGAACAAGAACAAGAACAAGAAGACGAAGAAGAAGAAGAAGAAGCATCAGCATAAGGAGAAGCATAAGGAGAAGCATAAGGAGAAGCAGTAGAAGCAGAAGAAGCAGAAGCAGGAGAAGCAGAAGCAGAAGAAAAAGAATAAGCAAAAGAAGCAGAAGCAGAAGCAGTGGGAGAAGCAGAAGAAGAAAAGGAGAAGGAGAAGCAGAAGGAGAAGCAGAAGCAGAAAGAGAATCAGAAACAGAAGGAGAAAAAGAAGAAGAAGCAGAAGAAGCAGAAGTAGAAGCAGAAAGAGGAGAAGAACGAGAAGCAGAAGTAGAATCAGAAGAAACAGAAGAAGAAAAAGAAGAAGAAACAGAAGCATAAGAAACAGAAGAAGGAGAAGA
>NW_012302837.1:0-3137 GCF_000151885.1 Dipodomys ordii | reverse complement strand
GCAGAAGGAGAAGCAGAAGAAACAGAAGAAGTAGAAGCAGTAGCATTTGTAGCAGAAGCAGAACGAGAAGCAGAAGGAAAAGCAGAAGAACAAGAAGGAGAAGGGAAACAGAAGGACAAGCAGTAGGAGAATAAGAAGGAGAAGCAGAAGAAGGAGAAGCAAAAGCAGAAGAAGATGCAGAAGGAGAAGCAGAAGAAGCAGAAGCAGAAGGAGAAGCAAGAAAAGCAGAAGAAGCAGAAGCAAAAGGAGAAGCAAAAGAAGGAGAAGGAGAAGCAGAGGCAGAAGAAGGCATAAAGAGAAGCACAAGCAGAAGGAGATGAAGAAGGAGAAGCAGGAGAAGCAGAAGAAGCAGAAGATGAAGGAGAAGCAGAAGTAGGAGAAGGAGTAGGAGGAGAAGCAGAAGCAGAAGGAGAGGCAGAAGCGGAATGAGAACCAGAAAGAGAAGCAGGAGAAGCACAAGAACCAGAAGCAGGAGAAGCCGAAAGAGAAGAAGCAGAAGAAGCAGAAGCAGAAGCAGAAGTAGAAGCAGAAGCAGAAGGAGAAGCAGCAGAAGTAGAACCAGAAATTCAGGCAGGAGAAACAGAAGAAGCAGAAGCAGAAGCAGAAGGAGAAGCAAAAAGAGAAGCAGTAGGAGAAGTAGAAAAAGCAGCAGAAGGAGAAGCAGCAGAAGAAGCAGAAAAACAAGCAGGAGAAGCAGAAGCAGAAAGAGAAGTAGAAGCAGAAGAAACAGAAGCAGAAGAAGAAGCAGTAGAAGCACAAGAAGCAGAAGCAGGAGAAGCAGAAGCAGAAGATAAAGAAGAAGCATAAGAAGCAGAAGCAGAGGGAGAAACAAAAGAAGGAGAAAGAGCAGAAGAAGGTGAAGCAAAAGGAGATGCAAAAGCAGAAAGAGAAGCAGAAACAGAAGGAGAAGAAGAAGGAGAAGTTGGAGAATCAGAAGAAGCAGAAGCAGAAAGAGAAGGAGAAGAAGGAGAAGGAGAAGCAGAAGGAGAAGGACAAGCAGGAGAAGCAGAAGAAGCAGAAGAGGGAGGAGTAGAAGAAGAAGAAGAAGAAACAGAAGAAAGAGAAGGAGCAGAAGGAGAAGCAGAAGCAGAAGGAGAAGCAAAAGAAAAGCAGAAGAAGCGGAAGAAGCAGTAGCAGGAGAAACAGAAGCAGAAGAAACAGAAGAAGCCCAAGAAGCAGAAGGAGAATCTGAAGCAGAAGGAGAAGCAGAAGCAGCAGAAGCTTGAAAAGTAGAAGCAGAAGAAACAGAACAAGCAGAAGAAGCAGAAGAAGAACGAGAAGCAGAAGAAGAACAAGGAGAAAGAGAAGGATTAGGAGTAGGAGAAAGAGAAGGATAAGCAGAAGCAGAAAGAGAAGGAGAATGAGAAGGAGAAGCAGGAGAAGCAGAAGAAGCAGAATCTGGAGAAGAAGAAGGAGAACCAGAAGGAGAAGCAGAAGCAGAAAGAGAAGCAAAAGCAGAAGGAGAAGCAGAAGAAACAGAAGAAGCAGAATCAGTACCAGAAGAAGCTGAAGATGCAGAACCAGAAAGAGAAGCAGAAGGAATAGCACAAGAACGAGAAGGAGAAACAGAAGGAGAAGCAGAAGGAGACGCAGGAAAAGCAGAAGAAACAGAAGCAGACGGAGAAGTAGGAGAAGGAGAAGCCGAAGCAGAAGAAGAAGCAGAAGGAAAAGCACAAGCAGAAGGAGATGCAGAAGGAGAAGCAGGAGATGCAGAAGAAGCAGAAGCAGAAGGAGAAGAAGAAGGAGAAGAATCAGAATCAGAAGAAGCAGAAGCAGAAATAGAAAGAGAAGCCGACGAAGAGAAGCAGAACGAGAAGCAGGAGAAGCAGGAGAAGCACAAGCGGGAGAAGCAGAAGAAGAAGAAACAGAAGAAGGAGAAGGAGCAGAAGCAAAAGGAGAAGCAGAAAGAGAAGCAGAAAAAGCAGAAGAAGCAGAAGCAGGAGAAGCAGAAGGAGAAGAAACAGGAGAAGGACAAGAAGCAGAAGCAAAAGCAGAAGGAGAAGCAGAAACAGAAGGAGAAGCAGAAAGAGAAAGAGGAGAAGACGAAGAAGCAGAAGCAGGAGAAGCAGAAGAATAAGAATCCGAAGAAGCAGAAGCAGAACCTGAAGCAGAAGGAGAAGCAGGAGAAGCAGAAGAAGCCGAATCTGGAGAAGCAGAATGAGAAGCTGAAGTAGAAGCAGAAGCAGAAGCAGAAAGACAATCAAAAGCAGAAGGAGAAGCAGAAGAAACAGAAGAAGCAGAAGCAGTAGCAGTTGCAGCCGAAGCAGAAGGAGAAGCAGAAGGAAAAGCAGAAGAACGAGAAGGAGAAGGAGACACAGAAGGAGAAGCAGAAGGAGAATCAGAAGGAGAAGCAGAAGAAGCAGAAGGAGAAGCAGAAGGAGAAACAGAAGCAGAAGAAACAGCAGAAAGAGAAGCAGAAGCAGAAGAAGATGCAGAAGGAGAAGCAGGAGGAGAAGCAGGAGAAGCAGAAGAAGCAGAAGCAGAAGGAGAAGTAGAAGAAGGAGAAGGAGAAGGAAGAGCCGCAGAAGCAATAGGAGAAGCAGAAAGAGAAGCAGAAGAAGAATGAGAAGCAGAAAGAGAAGCAGTAGAAGCAGAAGAAGCAGGAAAAGCAGAATCAGAAGAAAGAGAAGAAGAAGAAGAGGAAGAAGAAGAAGAAGAAGAAGAAGAAGAAGAAGAAGAAGAAGAAGAAGAAGAAGAAGAAGAAGAAGAAGAAGAAGAAGAAGAAGCATAAGGAGAAGCATAAGGAGAAGCATAAGGAGAAGTATAAGGAGAAGCAGTAGAAGCAGAAGAAGCAGAAGCAAGAGAAGCAGAAGCAGAAGAAAAAGAATAAGCAAAAGAAGCAGAAGCAGAAGCAGTGGGAGAAGCAGAAGAAGGAGAAGGAGAAGGAGCAGCAGAAAGAGAAAGAGAAGCAGAAAGAGAAGCAGAAACAGAAGGAGAACAAGAAGGAGAAGCAGGAGAATCAGAAGAAGCAGAAAGAGAAGGAGAAGAAGGAGAAGCAGAAGTAGAATCAGAAGAAACAGAAGAAAAAGAAGAAGAAGAAACAGAAGCAAAAAAAACAGAAGAAGGAGAAGAGCAGTAGCAGAAGAAGAAGGAGAAGCAGAAGCAGAAGGAGAAGCAGAAAGAGAAGCAGGAGAAGC
>NW_012302836.1:0-3138 GCF_000151885.1 Dipodomys ordii | reverse complement strand
AGAGCGAGGACACAGTGGGACACAGCGGGGGACACAGCGAGGACACAGCGTGACACAGCAGGGGACACAGAGGGACACAGGAGGACACAGCGGGGACACAGCGGGGAAACAGCGGGGGAGACAGTGGGACACAGCGGGGACACAGAGGGACTCAGCTGTTACACAGCGAAGACACACCAGGGACACAGCAGGACACAGCGGAGACAGCAGGGACACAGTGAGACACAGCGAGGACACAGCGGGACACAGCGTGGGATACAGCAGGGGACAGCGGTGACACGCCGGCGGACAGCGGGGACACAGCAGGACACAGCGGGACAAAGCAGGGGACACAGTGGGGGACACAGCGGGGGACACAGCGGGACACAGCGGGAGACATAGTGAGGACACAGCTGGACACAGAGGGGGATACAGCGTGGGACAGCGGGGACACCCCTGGGGACAGCAGGGACACAGCAGGACACAGCGGGGGACAGCAGGGACACAGCGGAACACAGCGGGGACACACCGGGGACACAGTGGGACACACCGGGGACACAGCGGGGACACAACGGGACACAGCGGGGGACATCGGGGACACAGCGGGACACAGCGGGACACAGCGGGGACACAGCAGGGACACAGCGGGTCACAGCCTGGACACAGTGTGGGACACAGCGAGGACACAGCGGGACACAGAGTGATACACATAGAGGACACAGCGTGATACATGGTGACACACTGGGACACACCGGGTGACCCAGCGAGGACACAGCGGGACACAAATGGGGAAACAGCAAGGACAAAGCGGGACACAGCAGGGGACACAGCGGGGACACAGCGGGATACAGTGGGACACAGTGGGGACACAGCAGGGGACACAGCAGAAAAGAGCGGTACACAGCTGGGGACACAGCCGGGGACACAGCGGGACACAGCAGGGGACACAGCGGGGACACAGCGGGACTCAGTGGGGACACAGCGGGACACAGCGGGACACATCGGGGGACACAGCAGGACACTGCGGGGTACACAGCGGGACACAGCGAGACACAGTGGGACACAGCGGTGACACAGCAGTGGACACAGCGGGAAAGAGCGGGACACAGACGGGGACAAAGCGGGACACAGCGGGGGACACAGCAGGAACAGCGGGGTACACAGAGGCAGACACAGCGGTACACATCGGGACACAGCGGGGACACAGCGGGACACAGCCGGACACAGCACGGACACAGCAGGACACAGCAGGGACACAGTGGGGACACAGCGGGGTACACAGTGGGACACAGCGGGGACACAGAAGGACTCAGCGGTTACACAGAGAGAACACACCAGGGACACAGCGGGACACAGCGGAGACAAAGCAGGGACACAGTGAGACACAGCGAGGACACAGCGGGACACAGCGGAGGACACAGCGGGGGACAGCGTTGACACACCGGCGGACAGCGGGCACACAGCGGGACACAGCGGGACACAGTGGGGGACACTGCGGGACACAGTGTGGGACAGAGCGGGGGACACAGCTGGGAACACAGCGAGGACACAGCGGGACACAGCGGGGGACACAGGGGGGACAGCGGGGACACACATGCAGACAGCGGGGACACAACGGGACACAGCGGGGGACTTCGGGGACACAGCGGGACACAGCGGGACACAGCAGGGACACAGCAGGGACACAGCGGGTCACAGCAGGGACACAGTGTGGGACACAGCGAGGACACAGCGGGACACAGAGGGATACACAGAGAGGACACAGCGTGACACAGGGGGACACAGCGGGGGACACTGAGAGGACAGAGCGGGACACAAATGGGGACACAGCAAGGACACAGCGGGACACAGCCGGAAAGAGCAGGAAACAGCGGAGGACACAGCTGGGGACACAGCGGGACACAGCAGGACACAGCGGGGGACACAGCAGGGACACATCGGGTCACAGCGGGGACACAGCGGGACACAGCGGGGACACAGCGGGGACAAAGTGGGGGACACAGTGGGGGACACAGCAGTAAACAGCGGGGGACACAGCAGGACTCAGCGGGGGACACAGGGGAACACAGCGGGACACCGCCGGACACAGCTGGGGACACAGCGGGTGACACAGCGGGGAAAACAGCGGGAAACAGCGGGGGACACAGCGAGGACACAGCAGGACACAGCGGGGGACACAGCAGGACACAGCGGGGTACACAGAGGCAGACACAGCGGTACACATCGGGACACAGCGGGGACACAGCGGGGACACAGCGGGCCACAGCGGGCCACAGCGGGGACACAGCAGGACACAGAGCTGCACTCAGCGGGAGAGAGTGGAACACAGCAGGGCCACAGCGGGCCACAGCGGGACATCGCAGGAACATAGCGAGGACAGAGCGAGACACAGAGGTACACAGCGAGGGACACAGCGGGGGACACACCGGGGGAGAGCAGGCACACAGCGGGACACAGCGGGACACAGCGGGGAACACAGCGGGACACACAGCGGGACACAGCGGGGAACACAGCATGGACACAGCGGGTCACAGCGAGGAAATAGTGGGGGACACAGTGGGGGACACAGCGGGATACAGAAGGACACAGCGAGGACACAGCGGGACACAGGAGGACACAGCAGGGACACAGCGGGGACACAGCGGGGGAGACAGTGATACACAGCGGGGACACAGAGGGACTCAGAGGTTACACAGCGAAGACACACCAGGGACACAGTGGGACACAGCGGAGACACAGGAGGGACACAGTGAGACACAGCGAGGACACAGCAGGACACAGCATGGCATACAGCGGGGGACAGCGGTGACACACCGGCGGACAGCGGGGACACAGCGGGACACAGCGGGACACAGCAGGGGACACAGCGGGACACAGTGGGGGACACAGCGGGGGACACAGCGGGACACAGCGGGGACACATCAGGGGACACAGCAGGACACAGAGGGGAACAAAGGGGCACACAGCGGGACACAGTGGGACACAGCAGGGTACACAGCGGGACACAGCAGGGACACTGCAGGGGCACAGTGGGAAACAGCGGGACACAGCGGGGGACATTGCGGGACAAACCGGGATACAGGGGGACACAGCGATGGACACAGCGGGGGACACAGAGCTGCACTCAGCGGGAGAGAGTGGAACACAGCAGGGACATGA
>NW_012302835.1:0-3138 GCF_000151885.1 Dipodomys ordii | reverse complement strand
TCCCCCGCTGTCTCCCGCTCTGTCCCCCGCTGTGTCTCACGCTTTGTCCCCGCTGTGTCCCACTGTGTTCTGCTGTGTCCCGCTGTGCCCCCACTGTGTCCCGTTGTGTCCACAGCTGTGTACCCCGCTGTGTAACGCTGTGTCCCCGCTGTATCGACGCTGGGTCCCGCTGGGTCCCGCTGTGTCCTCGCTGTGTTCCCCGCTGTGTCTCGCAGTGTCCTCGCTGTGTCCCCGGCTGTGTCCTCGCTGTGTCCCCTGCTGTGTCCCGCTGTGTCCTTGCTGTGTCCCCCGCTGTGTCCCGCTGTGTCCCCGCAGGGTCACCGCTGTCTCCCGCTGTGTCCCGTGGTGTCCCGCTTTGTCCCCCGCTGTGTCCCCCGCTGAGTCCCCGCTGTGTCCCCGCTGTGTCGCGCTCTGTCCTCTCTGTGTCCCCCGCTGTGTCCCGCTGTGTCCCCTGCTGTTTCCCGCTGTGTGTACTGCTGTGTTCCTGCTGTGTCCCGCTGTGTCCCGCTGTGTCCCCCTGTGTCCTCACTGTGTCCCACGCTGTGTTCCGCTGAGTCATTGCTGTGTCCCCCGATGTGCCCCGTTGTGTCCCCAGCTGTGTACCCCGCTGTGGCCCACTCTATCCCCGCTGTATCGACGCTGTGTCCCGCTGGGTCCCACTTTGTCCCGCTATGTCCTGCTGTGTCCTCGATGTGTCCCCCGCTGTCTCCCGCTCTGTCCCCCGCTTCGTCTCACGATTTGTCCTCACTGTGTCCCACTGTGTCCCGCTGTGTCCCGCTGTGCCCCCACTGTGTCCCGTTATGTCCACATATGTGTACCACGCTGTGTAACGCTGTATCCCCGCTGTATCGATGCTGTGTCCCGCTGTGTCCTCGCTGTGTTCCCCGCTGTGTCCCGCTGTGACCCGCTCTGTCCCTGCTTTGTGCCGCTGTGCCCTGCTGTGTCCTCCCTGTGTCCCCGCTGTCTCCCGCTCTGTCCCCCGCTGTATCTCACAATTTGTCTTCGTTTTGTCCCACTGTGTCCCGCTGTGTCCCGCTTTGCCCCCACTGTGTCCCCTTGTGTCCACAGATGTGTACCACACTGTGTAACGCTGTATCCCCGCTGTATCGACGCTGTGTCCCACTGGGTCCCGCTGTGTCCTCGCTGTGTTCCCTGCTGTGTCCCGCTGTGTCCCCTGGTGTGTCCCCCGCTGTTTTCCTGTCTGTGTCCCCCACTGTGTCCTGCTGTGTCCTCGCTGGGCTCCCAGCTGTTTCCCGGTGGGTACCCCGCTGTGTCCCGCTGTGTCCCCTGCTGTGTACCCTGCTTTGTCCCGCTGTGTTCCCCGCTGTGTCCCACTGTGTCCCCCGCTGTCTCCCGCTGTGTCCTCGCTGTGTCGTGCTCTGTCTCCCCCTTGTTCCCGCTGTGTCCCGCGCTGTCCCGTAGTGTCCCGCTTTGTCCCCCGCTGTGTCCGCCGCTGAGTCCCCGCTGTGTCCCCGCTGTGTCCCGCTCTGTCCTCCCTGTGTCCCCCGCTGTGTCCCGCTGTGTCCCCTGCTGTGTCCTGCTGTGTCTACTGCTGTGTTCCTGCTGTGTCCAGCTGTGTCCCGCTGTGTCCCCCTGTTTCCTCACTGTGTCCCACGCTGTGTTCCGCTGAGTACTTGCTGTGTCCCCCGATGTGTCCCGTTTTGTCCCCAGCCGTGTACCCCGCTGTGGCCCACTCTGACCCCGCTGTATCGACGCTGTGTCCCGCTGTGTCCTCGCTGTGTCCACCGCTGTGTCCCGCTGTGTCCCCGCTGTGTCCCGCTTTTTCCCCCGCTGTGTCCCGCTGTGTCCTCGCTGTGTCCCCCGCTGTGTCCCGCTGTGTCCCCCACTGTGTCCTGATGTGTCCCGCTTTGTCCCGCTGTGTCCCTGATGTGACCCTCAGTGTCCCGGTGTGTCCCCGCTGTGGCCCCGCTGTGTCTGGCTGTGTATACCCCGCTTTGTCCAGCTTTGTCCCCACTGGGTCCCGCTGTGTCCTCGCTGTGGTCCCTGTTGTGTCCCGCTCTGTCCCCCGCTGTGTCCCCCGCTGTGTCCTGCTGTGTCCCATGCTGTGTCCCGTTTTGTCCCGCTGTGTCCCTCGCTGTGTCCCTGCTGTGTCCCCGCTGTGTCACGCTGTGTCCCGCTGTGTCCTGTTGTGTCCCACTGTGACCCTGATGAGTCCCCCTATGTCCCGCTGTGTCCCGCTGTTTCGTCGCTCTGTCCCCCGCTGTGTCCCCCGCTGTGTCCCGCTGTGTCCCGCTTTGTCCCCCGCTGTGACCTCGCAGTGTTTCCCGCTGTGTCCCGCTGTGTCCTCGCTGGGTCCCCCGCTGAGTCCCGCTGTGTTCCCCGCTGTGTCCCCGCTGTGTGCCCGCTGTGTCCCGCTGTGTACCCCGCTGTGTCCAGCTGTGTCCTTTTGTGTCACACTGTTTCCCTCTGTGTCCCTGCTGTGTCCCTCTGTGTACCCCGCTGTGTCCAGCTTTTTCCCCGCTGTGTCTCGCTGTGTCCCATGCTCTGTCCCACACTGTGTCCCGCAGTGTCCCCCGCTGTGTCCCGCTGTGTCCCCCGCTGTCTCCCACTTTGTCCCATGCTGTGTCCCGCTCTATCCCGCTGTGTCCTCGCTCTGTCCCCCGCTGTGTCCCGCTGTGTCCCCGCTGTGTCCCAAGCTGTGTCCCGCTGTGTTCCGCTGTGTCCTCGCTGTGTCCCCTGCTGTGTCCCATTGTGTCCCCAGCTGTGTACCCCGCTGTGTCCCGCTGTGTGCCCGCTGTATCGACGCTGTGTCCTGCTGGGTCCCGCTGTGTGGCCCACTGTGACCCTCTGTGTCCCCAACTGTGTACCCTGCTGTGTAACGCTGTGTCCACAGGCTATATCGACGCTGTGTCCCGCTGGGTCCCGCTGTGTCCTGCTGTGTCCCGCTGTGTACCCCGCTGTGTCCCGCTATGTTCCCGCACTGTCCACGCTGTGTCCCGCTGTGTCCCACTGTGTCCCGTGGTGTCCCAGTTTGTCCCCGCTGTGTCTCGCTGTGTCCCACACTCTGTCCCACACTGTGTCCCGCAATGTCCCCACTGAGAGTTCAGCTGCGTCACCAGGTGTATCACATAGAGACCGCATATGATGCCACAATGTTCCATTGACTAGTACCTTTGT
>NW_012302834.1:0-3138 GCF_000151885.1 Dipodomys ordii | reverse complement strand
TCTCCCTCTCTGTCCCCGCTGTGTCTCACGCTTTGTCCCTGCTGTGTCCCACTGTGTCCCGCTGTGTCCGGCTGTGCCCCCACTGTGTCCCGTTGTGTCCACAACTGTGTACCACGCCTTGTAACGCTGTGTCCCCGCTGTATCGACGCTCTGTCCCACTGTGTCCCGCTGTGTCCTCGCTGTGTTCCCCGCTGTGTCCCGTTGTGTCCCCTGCTGTGTCCCCCGCTGTGTCCTTGCTGTGTCCCCTGCTGTGTCCCGCTGTGTCCTCACTGGGTCCCCCACTGTGTCCCGCTGTGTCCCCCGCTGTGTCCGGCATGTCCGGCTATGTCCTTCTCTGTCCCCGCTGTGTCCCGCTGTGTCCCGCTGTGTCCCCGCTGTGTGCCTGTTGTGTCCCGCTGTGTCCCACTGTGTCCCCGCTGTGTCCCGCTGTGTCCCCCGCTGTGTCCTCCGCTGTGTCCTTGCTGTGTCCCTGCTGTGTCCCGCTGTGTCCTCACTGGGTCCCCCACTGTGTCCCGCTGTGTCCTCACTGGGTCCCCCACTGTGTCCCGCTGTGTCCCCCGCTGTGTCCCGCTGTGTCCGGCTATGTCCCTCTCTGTCCCCGCTGTGTCCCGCTGTTTCCCGCTGTGTCCCCGCTGTGTGCCTACTGTGTCCCGCTGTGTCCCACTGTGTCCCCGCTGTGTCCCGCTGTGTCCCGCTGTGTCCCCGCTGTGTGCCCGCTGTGTCCCGCTGTGTACCCCGCTGTGTCCAGCTGTGTCACTGCTTTGTCTCGCTGTGGCCACTCTCTGTCTCCGCTGTCCCCCGCTGTGTGCCCCGCTGTGGCCCGCTGTGTCCCGCTGTGTCCCCCGCTTTCTCTTTCTGTGTCCCGCAGTGTCCCCGCTGTGTCCCGCTGTGTAACACTGTGTCCCGTGGTGTCCCACTTTGTCCCACGCTGTGTCCCCCGGTGAGTCCCCTCTGTGTCGCCGCTGTGTCCCCCTGTGTCCTCGCTGTGTCCCCCGCTGTCTCCCGCTTTGACTCCTACTGTGTTCCGCTGTGTCCCGCTGTGTCCCCGCTGTGTCCCCAGCTGTGTCCCGCTGTGTCCCGCTGTGTACCTCGCTGTGTCCTGCTATGTTGCCGCAGTGTCCCCGCTGTGTCCCGCTGTGTCCCGCTGTGTCCTTGCTGTGTCCCCAGCTGTGTACCCCACTGTGTCCCGCTGTGTCCCTGCTGTATCGACGCTGGGTCCCGCTGGGTCCCGCTGTGTCCTCCCTTTGTCCAACGCTGTGTCCCGCTGTGTCTACTGCTGTGTCCCCGCTGTGTCCTGCTGGGTCCAGCTGGGTCCCTGCTGTATCCACGCTGGGTCCCGCTGGGTCCTGGTCAGTCATCCCTGTGTCCCCCGCTGTGTACCGCTCTGTACTCCGTTGTGTCTCTGCTGTGTCCCCGCTGTGTCCCGCTTTGTCCCGCTGTATACTGCTGTGTACCCCGCTGAATCCCGCTGTGTCCCAATGTGTCCCAATGTGTCCTCGCTCTGTTCCCCGCTGTGTCCCGCTGTGTCCTCCCTGTGTCCCCCGCGGTGTCCCGCTGTGTCCCGCTGTATCCCCCGCTGTGTCCCCCGCTATGTCCCGCTGTGTCTCCCGCTGTGTCCCACTGTGTCCTTGCTGTGTCCCATGCTGTGTGCCGCTGTGTCCTTGCTGTGTCCCCCGCTGTGTCCCGCTGTGTCCTGCTGTGTCACGCTGTTTCCCCAATGCGTCCCCGCTGTGTCCCACTGTGTACCCCGCTGTGACCAGCTTTGACCCCGCTGTGTCTCGCTCTGTCCCACGCTCTGTCCCCCACTGTGTCCCGCTCTGTCCCCCTCTGTGTCCCGCTGTATCCCCCGCTGTGTCCCACTGTGTCCACGCAGTATCACTGCTGTTTCCTGCTGTGTCCCGCTGTGTTCCGTGGTGTCCCTCTTTGTCTCCCGCTGTGTCCCCCGATGAGACCCCGCTGTGTCAACGCTGTGTCCTGCTGTGTCCTCGCTGTGTCCCCCGCTGTCTCCAGCTCTGTCCCCCGCTGTGTCTCACGCTTTTTCCCCGCTGTGTCCCACTGTGTCCCGCTGTGTCCAGCTGTGCCCCCACTGTGTCCCGTTGTGTCCACAGCTGTGTACCACGCTGTGTAACGCTGTGTGCCCGCTGTATCGACGCTGTGTCCCGCTGTGTCCCCCGCTGTGTCCTCGCTGTGTTCCCCGCTGTGTCCCGCTGTGTCCCCCGCTGTGTCCCCCTGTGTCCCCCGCTGTGTCCCGCTGTTTCCTCGCTGGGTCTCCCGTTGGGTCCCGCTGTGTCCCCTGCTATGTCCCGATGTGTACCGCTGTGTCCCTCGCTGTGTCCTGTTGTGTCCCCAGCTGTGTACCCCTTTGTGTCCCGCTGTATCGATGCTGTGTCCCACTGGGTCCCGCTGTTTCCTTCCTGTGTTGCCCGCGGGGTCTCGCTGTGTCCCCGCTGTATCGACGCTGTGTTCCCGCTGTGTCCCGCTGTGTCCTGCTCTGTCCTCGCTGTGTCCCCTGCTGTGTCCCGTTGTGTCCCCAGCTGTGTCCCCTGCTATGTCCCGCTGTGTCTACTGCTGTGTCCACGCTGTGTCCCGCTGTGTCTCGCTGTGTCCCACTGTGTCCTCTCTGTGTCCCCCGCTATGTTCCGCTGTGTCCTCGCTGTGTCCCCTGCTGTGTCCCGCTGTGTCCCCATTGTGTCCCCCGCTGTGTCACGCTGTGTACCGCTGTGTCCCCCGCTGTGTCCGCTGCTGTGTCCTGCTGTGTCCCCCGCTGTGTCACCAATGTGTCCCTCTGTGTCCTCGCTGTGTCCCGCTGTGTCAAGCTGTGCCCCCACTCTGTCCCGATGTGTCCACAGCTGGGTACCACGCTGTGTAACACTGTGTCCCTGCTGTATCGACGCTGTGTCCGGCTGGGTCCCGCTGTGTCCTCGCTGAGTTCCCCGCTGTGTCCCGCTGTGTCCCCAGCTGTGTCCCCCGCTGTGTCCCGCTGTGTCCTAGCTGGGTCCCCTGCTGTGTCCCGCTGTGTCTCCTGCTGTGCTCCGCTGTGTCCCGCTATGTCCCGCTTGGTCCCTGCTGTGTCCCCGCTGTGTGCCTGGATGTGTCCTGCTGTGTACTATGTTGTGTCCAGCTGTGTCACCGCTGTGA
>NW_012302833.1:0-3138 GCF_000151885.1 Dipodomys ordii | reverse complement strand
ACAGCGGGGGACAGAGTGGGGACACAGCGGGACACAGCGGGGACACAGCTGGACACAGCGAGGTACACAGAGGGACACAGCGGGCACACAGTGGGGACACAGCAGGACACAGCGGGGACAGAGCAGGACAGAGCATGACACAGCGAGGACACATTGGGCCACAGCGAGGTACACAGCTGGGGACACAACGGGACACAGCGGGGGACACAGCGAGGACACAGCGGGACACAGCGGGACACAGCGGGACACTGCGGGAACATAGCGGGACACAGCGGGGTACACAGCGGGACACAGCGGGTCACAGCTGGGGACATAGCGGGGACACAGCGGGACACAGCGGGGGACACAGCGAGGACACAGTGTGACACAGCGGAACACAGCAGTGGACACAGCGGGACATAGCGGGGGCCACAGCGGGGAACACAGCGGGACACAGAGGGACACAGCGGGGGACACAGGAAGGACACAGCGGTACACAGTGGGGGACAGAGCGAGGACACATTGGGACACAGCGGGGACACAGCGGGACTGAGCGGGGGACACAGCATTACACAGCGGGACACAGCGGGGACACAGCAGGGACACAGCGGGGGAAACAGCGGGAAACAGCGAGGGACACAGAGGGGTACACAGCGGGGAAAACAGTGAGGCCAAAGCAGAACACAGCGTGGGACAGAGCGAGGACACAGCGGGACACAGCGGCGACAAAGCAGTACACACAGCGGGACACAGTGGCGGACATAGCGGGACACAGTGGGGGACACAGGGAGGACACAGCGGGACCCAGCGGGACCCAGCGTCGATACAGCGGGGACACAGTGGGACACAGTGAGGTACACAGCTGGGGACACAACGGGACACAGCAGGGAACATAGGGAGGACATAGCGGGACCCAGCAGCACCCAGCGTCGTTACAGCGGAGACACAGCGGGACACAGCGGGTGCACAGCTGGGGACACAACGGGACACTGCGGGGGACACAGCGAGGACAAAGCGGGACAGAGCGGTACACAGCGGGGACACTGCCGGAACATACTGGGACACAGCGGGGTGGCGGGACAAGGCGGGACAGTGTGGGATAGAGCGTGGGACACAGCGAGACACAGCGGGGACAAAACTGGACACAGCGGGGTACACAGAGGGACACAGCAGGGACACAGCGGGGAAACAGCGTGACACAAAAGGACACAGCGGAACACAGCGGGGGACACAGCGAGGACACAGCGGCACACAGTGGGGGAAACAGCAAGGACAGAGCGGGACACAGCGGGGGACACAGCAGGACATAGCGGGGGACAAAGCGGGGGACACAGCGGGACACAGCGGTACACAACGGGGACACTGCGGGAACATAGTGGGACACAGCGAGGACACAGCGGGACACAGCGGCAACACAGAGGGGACTCAGCGGGACAAAGCGTGGGAAACAGCGGGACACAGCAGGACACAGCGGGGGACACAGTGGGGGACAGCGGAGACAGAGAGGGGACAAAGCGAGACACAGGGGTGACACAGCTGGACACCAACAGAGTACACAGCGGGACACAGCGGGCACACAGAGGGGACACAGCGGGACAGAGCGGGACACAGCAGGGACCGAGCGGGACATAGCGGGACACAGCAGAACACAGCGGGGGACACAGCGGGACACAGCGGGGGACCCAGCGAGGACACAGCGGGACACAGCGGGACCCAGCAGGACACAGCGTTGATACACCGGGGACACAGTGTTACACAGCGTGGTTCCCAGCTGTGGACACAACGGGACAGAGTGGGGGCACAGCGAGACACTGTGGGACACAGCAGGGGACACAGCGGGACACAGCGCAACACAGCAGGGAACAGAGAGGGAGACAGCGGGGGACACAGCGAGGACACACTGGGACACAGCAGTGACACAGCGGGGATTCAGTGGGGGACGCAATGGGGGACAAAGAGGGACACCACGGAACACAGCGGGACACAGCGGGAAACAGCAGTGACCCCGCGGGGACACGGTGGGACACAGCGGGGGACACAGTGCAACACTGCGGGGGACAGAGCGAGGACACATTGGGACACATTGGGACACAGCGGGACTCAGCGGGGGACACAGCTGTGCACAGTGGGACAAAGCGGGACACAGCGGGGACACAGCAGAGACACAGCCGGGGACACAGCGGGACACAGCAGGGGACACAGGGATGACACAGCGGGACCCAGTGGGACCTAGCATCGATACAGCCGGGACACAGTGGGACACAGTGGGGTACACAGCTGGGGACACAGGGAGGACACAGCAGGACACAGCGGGACACAGCTGGGGACACAGCGGGGACACAGCGGGACACAGCGGAACACAGTGGGAGACAAAGCCGGAGACAGCGGGGGACACAGCGAGGACACAGGGGGACACAGCGGCGACACAGAGGGGACTCAGCGGGGGACACAGCGTGGGACAAAGTGGGACAACACGGGACAAAGTGTTACACAGCGGGACACAGCAGGGACACTGCGGGACACAGCAGGACAAAGCGGGGGACAAAGTGGGACACAGCGGGCCATAGCGGGGGACACAGCGGGGGACAGCGGAGAGAGAGAGTGGCCACAGCGAGACACAGCGGTGACACAGCTGGACACAGCGGGGTACACAGCGGGACACAGCGGGCACACAGCGGGGACACAGCGTCGATACAGCGGGTACACAGCGAGACACAGCGGGGAACACAGGAAGGAAACAGCGGGACCCAGTGGGACACAGAGTCGATACAGCAGGACACAACGGGGTACACAGCTAGGAACACAACGGGACACAGCGGGGGACAAAGCGAGGACACAGCGGGAAATAGCAGGACACAGCGGGGGACACAGCGGGACCCAGCGGGAGACCCAGCGATGAAACAGCAGGACACAGCGGGACACAGCGTCGATACAGCGGGCACACAGCGTGGTACACAGCTCTGGACAAAACGGGACACAGTGGGGGCACAGCGGGACACAGCGGGACACAGTGGGACACAGCGGGTACAAAAGCGTGAAACACAGTGGGGGACAGAGCTGGAGACAGCGGGGGACACAGCCAGGATACAGCGGGACACAGCGTCGATACAGCGGGCACACATCATTACACAGTGTAGTACACACTGTGGACACAACGGG
>NW_012302832.1:0-3138 GCF_000151885.1 Dipodomys ordii | reverse complement strand
CCCAATGTGTGCCACTGTGTCCCGCTATGTCCCCCGCTTTGTCCTGCTGTGTTCCCGCAGTGTCCCCGCTCTGTCCCGCTGTGTCACACTGTGTCCCGTGGTGTCCCACTTTGTCTCCCGCTGTTTCCCCCGCTGTGCCCTCTGCTGAGTACCATCTGTATTCACGCTGTGTCCCGCTGTGTCCCGCTGTGTCCTCGCTGTGTTCCCCGCTGTGTCCCGCTGTGTCACCTGCTGTGTCCCCTGCTGTGTGCTCGCTGTGTCCCCCACTGTGTCCCGCTGTGTCCTTGCTGGGTCCCCCGCTGTGTCCCGCTGTGTCCCCCACTGTGTCCCGCTGTGTCCGACTGTGTCCCGCTCTGTCCCCGCTGTGTCCCGCTGTGTCCCCGCTGTGTGCCCGCTGTGTCCCGCTGTGTACCCCGCTGTGTCCAGCTGTGTCACTGAGGTGTCCCGCTGTGGCCCTACTCTGTCTCCGCTCTGTCCCCCGCTTTGTTCCGCTGTGTCCCGCTGTGTCCCCCGCTTTGTCCTACTGTGTCCCCACAGTGTCCCGCTGTGTCCCGCTGTGTCTCACTGTGTCCTGTGGTGTCCCTTTTTGTCCCGCACTGTGTTCCCCGCTGAGTCCCCTCTATGTGGCCGCTGTGTCCCGCTGTGTGCTCGCTGTGTCCCCCGCTGTCTCCCGCTTTGTCCCCCACTGTGTTCCGCTGTGTCCCGCTGCGTCCTCGCTGTGTCCCCAGCTGTGTCCCGCTGTGTCCCCGCTAGGTCCCCAGCTGTGTTCCGCTGTGTCCCGCTCTGTACCCCGCTGTGTCCCGCTATGTTCCCGCAGTGTCCCGCTGTGTCCCGCTCTGTCCTCGCTGTGTCCCCCGCTGTGTCCTGTTGTGTCCCCAGCTGTGTACCTCGCTGTGTCCCCGCTGTATCGAGGCTGGGTCCCGCTGGGTCCCGCTGTGTCCTCCCTGTGTCCCCTGCTGTGTCCCGCTGTGTCCACCATTGTGTCCCGTTGTGTCTACTGCTTTGCCCCACTGTGTCCCGCTGTGTCCCGCTGTGTCCTCGCTGTGTCCCACGCTGTGTTCCGCTGTGCCCTCGCTTTTTTCCCCGCTGTGTCCCGCTGTGTACCCCTCTGTGTCCCCCGCTGTGTCTCTCTGTGTCCCCCGCTGTGTCCATGCTCTTTCCCCTCTGTGTCCCGCTGTGTCCCGCTGTGTCCCCCGCTGAATCCCGCTGTGTCCCCGCTGTGTCCCAATGTGTCCTCGCTCTGTCCCCCGCTGTGTACCGCTGTGTCCTTCCTGTGTCCCATGCTGTGTCCCGCTGTGTCCCGCTGTGTCCCGCTGTGTCCCCGCTGTGTCCCCCGCTATGTCACGCGTTGTCCCCCGCTGTGTCCCGCTCTGTCCTTGCTGTGTCCCCCACTGTGTGCCGCTGTGTCCTCGCTGTGTCCCCCGCTGTGTCCAGCTGTGTCCTTTTGTGTCACGCTGTTTCCCCGCTGTGTCCCTGCTGTGTCCCTCTGTGTACCCCGCTGTGTCCAGCTTTGTCCCCGCTGTGTCTCGCTGTGTCCCACGCTCTGTCCCACATTGTGTCCCGCAGTGTCCCCCGCTGTGTCCCGTTGTGTCCCCCGCTGAGTCCCCGTTGTGTCACCGCTGTGTCCCGCTGTGTCCTCGCTGTGTCCCCTGCTTTCTCCCTCTCTGTCCCCCGCTGTGTCTCACGCTTTGTCCCTGCTGTGTCCCACTGTGTCCCGCTGTGTCCGGCTCTGCCCCCACTGTGTCCCAATGTGTCCAAAGCTGTGTACCACGCTGTGTAACGCTGTGTCCCCGCTGTATCGACGCTGTGTCCCGCTGTGTCCTCGCTGTGTTTCCCGCTGTGTCCCGCTGTGTCCCCCGCTGTGTCCCCCGCTGTGTCCTTGCTTTGTCCCCTGCTGTGTCCCGCTGTGTCCTCACTGGGTCCCCAACTGTGTCCCGCTGTGTCCCCTGCTGTGTCCCGGTGTGTCCGGCTGTGTGCCGCTCTGTCCCCGCTGTGTCCCGCTGTGTCCCGCTGTGTCCCGCTCTGTGCCTGCTGTGTCCCGCTGTGTCTGCCGCTTTGTCCCGCTGTGTCCCACTGTGTCCCCGCTGTGTCCCGTTGTGTCCCGCTGTGTCCCCGCTGTGTGCCCGCTGTGTCCCTCTGTGTATCCCGCTGTGTCCAGCTGTGTACCCGCTGTGTCCCGCTGTGTCCCCTCTCTGTCCTCTGCTGTTCCCCTCTGTGTCCCCCGCTGTGTCCCGCTGTGTCCCGCTGTGTCCCGCTGTGTCCCGCTGTGTCACACTGTGTTCCGTGTTGTCCCGCATTGTCCCCCGCTGTGACCTCGCTTTGTTTCCCGATGTGACCCGCTGTGTACCACTCTGTGACCCCGCTGTGTCCCGCTCTGTACCCGCTGTGTCCCGCTATGTTCGCGCAGTGTCCCCGCTGTGTCCCGCTGTATCCTCGCTGTGTCCACCGATGTGTCCCGTTGTGTCCTCAGCTGTGTACCCCGCTGTGTCCCCTCTGTATCGACGCTGTGTCCTGCTGGGTCCCGCTGTGTCCTCGATGTGTTCCCCGTTGTGTCCCGCTGTGTCCCCCGCTGTGTCCCCCGCTGTGTCCCTGCTGTGTCCCTGCTGTGTCCCCGCTGTGTCCCGCTGTGTCCCGCTTTGCCCTCGCTGTGTCCCAAGCTGTGTACCGCTGGCTCCCCCGCTGTGTTCCGCTGTGTCCTGCTGTGTCTCCGCTGTGTCCCACTGTGTCACCCGCTGTGTCCCGCTGTGTACCGCTGTGTCCCGCTGTGTCCTGCTGTGTCCACGCTGTGTTCCCGGCTGTGTCCCACTGTGTACCCCTCTGTGTCCCCTGCTGTGTCCCCCGCTGTGACCCGCTGTGTCCCGCTTTGTCCCCTGCTGTGTCCCGCTGTGTACCCCGCTGTGTCCAGCTGGGTCTTCGCTTGGTCCCTCGCTGTCTCCTGCTTTGTCCCCCGCTGTGTCCCGCTGAGTCCCCCGCTGTGACCCGCTGTGTCCTGCTGTGTCCCCCACTGTGTCCCTGCTGTCTCCCCGGTGTGTCACACTGTTTCCCGCTGTGTACTGCTGTGTCTCCCGCTGAGTTCCTCTGTGTCCCGCTGTGTCCCATGTGTCCTCGCTGTGTCACGCTCTGTCCTGCTCTGTCCCC
>NW_012302831.1:0-3138 GCF_000151885.1 Dipodomys ordii | reverse complement strand
CGGGACACAGCAGGGACACAGCGGGACACAGTGGGACCCAGCGGGACACAGCAGGGGACAAAGCGGGACACAGCGGGGGACCCAGCGAGGACACAGTGGGACACAGCGGGGGACACAGCGAGGACACAGCGGGGGACACAGCGGGGGACACTGCGGGACACAGCGGGGAACACAGCGAGGACACAGCGGGACCCAGAGGGACACAGCGTCGATACAGCGGGGACACAGCGTTACACAGCGTGGTACACAGCTGTGGACACAACGGGACACAGTGCGGGCACAGCGGAAAACAGCGGAACACAGTGGGACACAGCTGGGACAAAGCATGAGACACAGCGGGGGACAGAGCGGGAGAAGGCGGGGGACACAGCGAGGACACAGTGGGACAGAGCGGGACACAGCGTCGATACAGCGGGGACACAGTGGGCCACAGCGGGGTACACAGCTGGGGACACAACGGGGCACATCGGGGGACACAGCAAGGACTCAGCGGAACACAGCGTGGGACACAGTGAGGACACAGGGGGACACAACGGGACACAGAGGGACACAGCAGGAAGAAAGCAGTTGACACAGCGGGACACAGCAGGGGACACAGCGGGACACAACAGGGGACACAGGGAGGACAGAGCGGGACAAGGCGGGGACACAGCGGGAACTCAGCGGGGGACACAGCGGGGGACAAAGCGGGACACCACGGGACACAGCGGGACACAGCGGGGACAAGGGGGAGACAGAGCGGGACACAGCGAGGACACAGCGGGACACAGTGGGGGAAACAGCAGGACACAGCGGGGGACACAGCAAGGACACTGCGGGGGACACAGCGGGGGACACTGCGGGACACAGCAGGGAACACAGCGAGGACACATCGAGACCCAGCGGGACACAGCGTCGATACAGCGGGGATACAGCGTTACACAGTGTGGTACACATCTGTGGACACAAGGGGACACAGTGTGGGCACAGCGGGACACAGCGGGACAGAGTGGGACAAAGCAAGGACAAATCGTGAGACACAGCGAGGGACAGAGCGGGAGACAGTGGGGGACACAGCGCGGACACAGCAGGGCACAGCGGGACACAGCAGGGACACAGCGGGACACAGCGGGACACAGCGGGACACAGCGGGGGACACAGCGGGACACAGCGGGGGACGCAGCGAGGACACTGCGGGACAAAGCGGGACAAAGCAGGGGACACAGCGGTGAAACAGCTGGACACAACGGAGTACATAGCGGGACACAGCACGCACACAGGGGGACACAGCGGGACACAGCGGGACACAGCTGGGACAGAGCGGGACATAGCGGGACACAGTGGGACCCAGCGGGGGACCCAGCGGGACAAAGCGGGGGACCCAGTGAGGACACTGCGGGACACAGCAGGGAACACAGCGAGGACATAGCGAGACCCAGCGGGACACAGCGTCGATACAGCGGGGATACAGCGTTACACAGTGTGATACACATCTGTGGACACAAGGGGACATAGTGTGGGCACAGCGGGACACAGCGGGACACAGTGGGACAAAGCAAGGACAATCGTGAGACACAGCGAGGGACAGAGCGGGAGACAGTGGGGGAACACAGCGACGACACAGCAGGGCACAGCTGGACACAGCAGGGACAGAGCGGGACACAGCGGGACACATCGGGACACAGCGGGGGACGCAGCAAGGACACAGCGAGACAAAGCGGGACAAAGCAGGGGACACAGCGGTGAAACAGCTGGACACAACGGAGTACATAGCGGGACACAGCACGCACACAGGGGGACACAGCGGGACACAGCGGGACACAGCAGGGACAGAGCGGGACAGAGCGGGACACAGTGGGACACAGCGGGGGACCCAGCGGGACCCAGCGGGGGACCCAGTGAGGACACAGCGGGACACAGCTGGGGACACAGCGAGGACACAGCGGGGGACACAGCGGGGGACACAGCGGGACACAGCGAGGAACAGCGTAGATACAGCGGGGACACAGCGTTACACAGCGTGGTACACAGCTGTGGATACAACGGGACACAGTGTGGGCACAGCGGGACACAGCGGGTCACAGTGGGACACAGCGGGGACAAAGCGTGAGACACAGCGAGGGACAGAGTGGGAGACAGCGGGGGACACAGCGGGGACACAGCGGGGACTCAGCGGGGTCACAGCGGGATACAGCGGGACACAGAGTGACACAGCGGGACACAGCAGAGGACACAGTGGGACACAGCGGAGGACAGAGCGACGACACAGCAGGACACAGCGGGGACACAGGGGGACTCAGCAGGGTTACAGCAGGACACAACGGGACACAGCAGGACACAGCGTGACACAGCAGGGACACAGCAGGACAGAGCGTGACACAGCGAGGACACATTTGGACACAGCGGGACACAGAGGAACTCAGCGGGAGACACAACAGTACACAGCAGGAAACAGTGTGACACACCGGGGAGACAGCAGGGACACAGTGGGGGACACAGCAGGACACAGCGGGTCACAGCGGGGGACACAGCGGGACACAGCGGGGGACACAGCAAGGACACAGCGGGACACAGTTGCGACACAGAGGGGACTCAGTGGGGGACACAGCGGGGGACAAAGCAGGACACCACGGGACAGTGTGACACAGCGGGAAACAGCGGGGGACACAGCGGGACACAGCGGGGGACACACCGAGGACACAGCGGGTCACTGCGGGACACAGCGTGGGACAAAGCAGGAGACAGCGAGGGACAAAGCGAAGACCCAGCTGGACACAGCGGGGTACACAGCGGGACACAGCGGGGGACACAGAAGGGTACACAGCGGGACACAGCGAGAAACACAGCGAGGTCACAGCGGGGGCCAAAGCGGGACAACACGGGACACAGTGTGACACAGTGTGACAGAGCGGGGACACTGCAGGGGCTCAGCGGGACAAAGCGGGCGACACAGCGGGACACAGCGGGACACAGCGGGAGACAAAGCAGGGGACAGCAGGGGACAGAGAGGGGACACAGTGGGGAGACACTAAGGGGGACAGCAGGGGACAGAGAGGGGACACAGCGGGACACAGCGGGAACACAGTTGGACACAGCGGGGTACACAGCGGGACACAACGGGCACACAGTGGGGACACAGTACGGGACAAAGCGGGACAC
>NW_012302830.1:0-3138 GCF_000151885.1 Dipodomys ordii | reverse complement strand
AGAAGGAGCAGAAGGAGAAGTAGAAGCAAAATTGAGAAGCAGAAAGAGAAGCAGAAGAAGCAGTAGCAGGAGAAGCAGAAGCAGAAGAAACAGAAGAAGCCGAAGAAGCAGAAGCAGGACCTGAAGCAGAAGAAACAGAACAAGCAGAAGAAGCAGAAGCAGAACGAGAAGCAGAAGAAGAAGAAGGAGAAGGAGAAAGAGAAGGATTAGGAGTAGGAAGAGCAGAAGGAAAATCAGAAGCAGAACGAGAAGCAGAAGGAGCAGGAGAAGGAGAAGCAGAAGGAGAATCAGAAGGAAAAGCTGAAGAAGGAGAAGTAGAAGCAGAAGAAGCAGCAGAAGGAGAAGCAGAAGCCGAAGAAGACGCAGAAGGAGAAGCAGGAGAAGCAGAAGAAGCAGAAGAAGCAAGAAAAGCAGAAGCCGACGAAAGAGAAGAAGAAGAAGAAGAAGAAGAAGAAGAAGAAGAAGAAGAAGAAGAAGAAGAAGAAGAAGAAGAAGAAGAAGAAGAAGAAGAAGAAGAAGAAGAAGAAGAAGAAGAGGAAGAAGAAGAGGAAGAAGAAGAAGAAGAAGAAGAAGAAGAAGAAGAAGAAGAAGAAGAAGAAGAAGAAGCATAAGGAGAAGCATAAGGAGAAGCATAAGGAGAAGCATAAGGAGAAGCATAAGGAGAAGCATAAGGGTAGAAGCAGAAAAGCAGAAGCTGGAGAAGCAGAAGCAGAAGAAAAAAATAAGCAAAAGAAGCAGAAGCAGAAGCAGAAAGAGGAGAAGAAGGAGAAGCAGAAGTAGAATCAGAAGAAACAGAAGAAGAAGCAGCAGAAGAAACAGAAGCAAACGAAACAGAAGAAGGAGAAGAGCAGAAGCAGAAGCAGAAGGAGAAGCAGAAGCAGAAGGAGAAGCAGAAAGAGAAGCAGGAGAAGCAGGAGAAGCAGAAGAAGCAGGAGAAGCAGAAGCAGAAGAAACAGGAGAAGCCGAAGAAGCAGAAGCAGAATCTGAAGCAGGACAAACAGAAGAAGCACAATCTGAAGCAGAAGCAGAAGAAATAGAAATAGTAGAATAAGCAGAAGCAGAAGCAGCAGGTGAAGCAGAAGAAGAACAAGGAGAAGGCGAAAAAGAAGGAGTAGGAGTAGGAGAAGCAAAAGGATAAGCAGAAGCAGAAAGAGACGCAGTAGGAGAAGCAGCACGAGAAGTAGGAGAAGCAGGAGAAGCAGAAGCAGAAGAAGCAGAAGAAAAAGAAGACGCAGAAGCAGAAGGAGAAATTGAAGCAGAAGCAGAAGGAGAAGCAGAAGCAGAAGAAGGAGAAGGAGAAGGAGAAACAGAAAGAGAAGCAGAAAGAGAAGCAGAACGAGAAGCAGGAGAAGCAGAAGCAGAAGAAACAGAAGAAGGCGAAGAAGCAGAAGCAGAAGGAGAAGCAGAAACAGAAGGAAAAGGAGAAAGAGAAGCAGGAGAAACAGGAGAAGCAGCAGCAGGAGAAGCAGAAACAGAAGAAGCTGAAGAAGCAGAAGCAGAACCTGAAGCAGAATGGGAAGCAGGAGAAGCAGAAGAAGCAGAATCTGGAGAAGCAGAAGGAGAAGCAGAAGCAGAAAGAGAAGCAAAAGCAAAAGGAGAAGCAGAAGAAACAGAAGCAGAAGGAGAAGTAGAAGTAGGAGAAGGAGAAGAAAGAGCCGCAGAAGCAATAGGATTAGCAGAAGGAGAAGCAGAAGCAGAATGAGAAGCAGAAAGAGAAGCAGTAGAAGCAGAAGAAGCAGGAAAAGAAGAAGCGGAAGAAAGAGAAGAAGAAGAAGAAGAAGAAGAAGAAGAAGAAGAAGAAGAAGAAGAAGAAGAAGAAGAAGAAGAAGAAGAAGAAGAAGAAGAAGAAGAAGAAGAAGGAGAAGGAGAAGGAGAAGCATAAGGAGAAGAAGTAGAAGCAGAAGAAGCAGAAGCAGGAGAAGCAGAAGCAGTAGAAAAAGAATAAGCATAAGAAGAAGAATCAGAGGGAGAAGCAGAAGAAGGAGAAGGAACAGCAGAAAGAGAAGTAGAAGGAGAATCAGAAGGAGAATCAGAAGAAGGAGTAGCAGAAGCAGAAGAAGCAGCAGAAGGAGAAGCAGAAGCAGAAAAAGATGCAGAACGAGAAGCAGGAGAAGCAGAAGAAGCAGAAGCAGAAGGAGAAGCAGAAGTAGGAGAAGGAGAAGGAGAAGGAAGTGCAGCAGAAGCAATAGGAGAAGCAGAAGGAGAAGCAGAAGCAGAATGAGAAGCAGAAAGAGAAACAGTAGAAGCAGAAGAAGCAGGAAAATCAGAAGCAGAAGAAAGAAAGGAAGAAGAAGAAGACGAAAAAGAAGGAGAAGAAGAGGAAGAAGAAGAAGAAGCAGCAGCATAAGGAGAAGCATAAGGAGAAGCAGTAGAAGCAGAAGCAGGAGAAGCAGAAGCAGAAGAAAAAGAATAAGCAAAAGAAGCAGAAGCAGAAGCAGTGGGAGAAGCAGAAGAAGGAGAAGGAGCAGCAGAAGGAGAAGCAGAAGCAGAAAGAGAAGCAGAAACAGAAGGAGAACAAGAAGGAGAAGCAGGAGAATCAGAAGAAGCAGAAGTAGAAGCAGAAAGAGGAGAAGAAGGAGAAGCAGAAGTAGAATCAGAAGAAACAGGAGAAGAAGAAGCAGAAGAAACAGAAGCAAAAGAAACGAAGAAGGAGAACAGCAGAAGCAGAAGCAGAAGGAGAAGCTGAAGCGAAGGAGAAGCAGAAAGAGAAGCAGGAGAAGCAGAAGAAGCAGGAGAAGCAGAAGCAGAAGAAACAGGAGAAGCCGAAGAAGCAGAAGCAGAATCAGAAGCAGTAGGAGAAGTAGAAGCAGAAGGAGAAGCAGAAGAAGGAGAAGGAGAAGGAGAAGCAGAAAGAGAAGCAGAACGAGAAGCAGGAGAAGCAGAAGCAGGAGAAGCAGAAGCAGAAGAAACAGAAGAAGGAGAAGAAGCAGAAACAGAAGGAGAAGCAGAAACAGAAGGAGAAGCAGAAAGAGAAGGAGGGGAAGCAGAAGAAGCAGAAGCAGGAAAAGCAGAAGCATAAGAATCCGAAGAAGCAGAAGCAGAATCTGAAGCAGGAGGAGAAGCAGGAGAAGTAGAAGAAGTAGAATCTGGAGAAGCAGAATGAGAAGCAGAAGCAGAATGAGAATCAGAGGCGGAGGA
>NW_012302829.1:0-1435 GCF_000151885.1 Dipodomys ordii | reverse complement strand
TCATACCCCCCCCCGCAGGCGATTACTCGAGCACGACCACGACCTCCGACCCCCCCCCGCACCAAAATCCACAACCCTACCCTCGGAACAAAATAAAACAAATTTGCTTGAATCTCACGCTGCCTTTTGTTTGTAATTGACGACGCAATAGGCGAAGGGGAGGGATCTCATTTCTCGTGCCTGACGGGGGGGGGAGTGGAGAGGGGACGGGGGAATTGGAGAGGAGAGAAGAGGGGGCAGAGGGCATCTCAGTGTATCTGTGTGTGTGCGTGCGTGCATCTTTGAGTAAACTCAAAGATCGGACGCGACAGAGCATGTATGTAGTCCAGCCGGACCAATTCACCACGTCTCTGTCTCTTGTCTCTCTGTTTCTGTTTCTCTATTTCTCTCTCTGTGTCTCTCTTTGTCTGTGTCTGTCTGTCTGTCTGTCTGTCTGTCTGTCTGTGTGTCTCTCTCTCTCTCTCTCTCTCTCGTTTGAATTCTCTCTCCCGCCCACCTGCCCACCCGCACTCCCTCCCTCCTTTTCCTCTCGACTTGCCAGTCAATCCTGGGGCTTGAGCTACTGTACTGGCGCTCCAACACACAACGGTCCCACTCCGAGCCTGCCTGCCTGCCTGCCTGCCTATGCATGGGCCCCATACTCCAACGAGGCACATCATCATCCCCACCCCACCCCTTCTCTGAAAAGAAGGCAGTCTCTCTCGGGGCCAGCCAGCCTGGGCCGGTTTTCTCAGTCAGTCAGTGCGTGGTTTGTTTGTTCTTTTTTTTCCCCCATGCATTTCATGAGAGAAAACTGCAATTCACAAAACCACCGCTAGATGGCGCGCGTTCGCCGTCGACAAGGTGGATGGGGCGGAGGGAGGGGCAAAACACGGGTGGGGTCAGTCACTCACTCAGTCAGTCAGTCCTCACCTACCCGGCAGTGGGGAGTGAGAATTCTGACATACACATACATATAGGTTGTTATGATTCATTATTATCATCATTTGCTTTTCCTCTGTCGTAGCCATGACGATGGGGAGGGGGGACGGCCTAAAAGCAAGAGAAAATTCAATAAATTATTTAAATGGAAAACAAATGAAGGTGGAGAACAAGGGACAATCCAGAGAACACATGGAATGCTCAGGCATACACCTCATCACTGCTATTTAAGTGGCTGCTGTTTTTCTTTCAAAACTAAGGGAAGAATGAAGGGCATTATAAGTAAACAGTCTGAGTAGCGACTAATAGATAAACTGGGACTTCTCTAACTAGCCATGAGGTAATCTAGAGAGGTAGATAAACTGCTCAGTTTTTGGTTTGTTGCCAAGAATCTGAAGTATTGTAGAATAGATAGTGACATTAGAAGAGAAATGCACAAAGGCGAATGGCAGACCCGTGCACAGTGACATGAACAAGACAATATGTTGGAAATGAACTTTACAATTTGGGGGGG
>NW_012302828.1:0-1703 GCF_000151885.1 Dipodomys ordii | reverse complement strand
CCTTCCCCTAAAAATACCCAAAAAAAGACTCTCATGGAGAGAAACATAAACTGTCCAAAAGCTATAATCCAAGTAATAACAACATTCATGAAATATGCAATATCTAAGCAGCAGAAAGTTTAAGATACGCATACCCTACAGCCTCACCATGTTACTGGCATACAGATGGACTTAAATTCAGTAAATTCCTATTGTGGTATCCCTGATAGCACAGCATAAGTAGCTGTAACTTGCATGTTCACTAGCAAAAGAACATGTACAGCAATTGTGATAGATGTAACACTGGATGCTGTCATTGGTCACAATGGATGAACCACAATTAACTAGAATAATGTAAAAAATCTATAGGCAGAATAATGACAACTCGAGAAGCATGTTGCAGAACACTTTATACTTCTGAAGCCATTTGGGTAATTAAAAAGCATGTGTAACTGGAGAACGTGTTGTTTATGGATGGATAACGCGGAATCGTATAGAAATATTTGTAGAGTAGTAAACAAATTGGGAAATAAACTACTTTTAGGAAAGAAATGACTAGGTTCCTGGGTAGAGAGTTCCAATTATGTTTATTTTTCCTAATTCTTAAATGAGTAACTTCCGCCCCCCCCCGCCTTCGGGCTTCCCTGGAGTCCTGCTCCTAATTATCTCTTTAATATCTATTTATATTCCAGCCCCTGCTTCCTGACCGGATGGTGATATCTGAAGCACTCAGCGGCAACCAGACAGCCAGAGGGGAACGCGAGCCATCCATGCAGGTGGGGTAACCGTCCATCCTAACCCCCCCCCGCAGGCGATTACTCGACCACGACCACGACCTCCGACCCCCCCCCCTGCACCAATATCCACAACCCTACCCTCGGAACAAAATAAAACAAATTTGCTTGAATCTCACGCTGCCTTTTGTTTGTAATTGACGCAATAGGCGAAGGGGAGGGATCTCATTTCTGGTGCCTGACGGGTGTGGAGGGGGGAGGGGGCAGGGGAATTGGAGAGGAGAGAAGAGGGGGCAGAGGGCATCTCAGTGTATCTGTGTGTGCGTGGGTGCATCTTTGAGGAAACTCAAAGATCGGACGCGACAGAGCATGTATGTAGTCCAGCCGGACCAATTCACCACGTCTCTGTCTCTTGTCTCTCTGTTTCTGTTTCTCGATTTCTCTCTCTGTGTCTCTCTTTGTCTCTGTCTGTCTGTCTGTCTGTCTGTCTGTCTGTCTGTCTCTCTCTCTCTCTCTCTCTCTCGTTTGAATTCTCTCTCCCGCCCGCCCGCCCGCCCGCACTCCCTCCCTCCTTTCCCTCTCGACTTGCCAGTCAATCCTGGGGCTTGAGCTACTGTACTGGCGCTCCAACACACAACGGTCCCACTCCGAGCCTGCCTGCCTGCCTGCCTGCCTATGCATGGGCCCCATACTCCAACGAGGCACATCATCATCCCCACCCCACCCCTTCTCTGAAAAGAAGGCAGTCTCTCTCGGGGCCAGCCAGCCTGGGCCGGTTTTCTCAGTCAGTCAGTGCGTGGTTTGTTTGTTCTTTTTTTTCCCCCATGCATTTCATGAGAGAAAACTGCAATTCACAAAACCACCACTAGATGGCGCGCGTTCGCCGTCGACAAGGTGGATGGGGCAGCGGGAGGGGCAAAACACGGGTCGGGTCAGTCACTCAAATCAGTCAGTCAGTCCTCACCTACCCGGCAGTGGGGAGTGAGAGTT
>NW_012302827.1:0-3138 GCF_000151885.1 Dipodomys ordii | reverse complement strand
TATTTTTTTTTTTTTTTTTTTTTTTTTGTGATGTAGAAGAATCAGAATTTTTGAAGCAGAAGGAGATTCTAAGCAGATACAGAAGTTAAAGCAGAAGGAGATGTAGAAGTTGATTAGATGAAACAGAAGAAGTAGAGGCAGTAGCAGAAGATGCAGAAGTTGCAGAAGCAGAAGGAGAAGCAGAAGAATGAGCAGGAGAAGGAAAAGCAGCAGGAGAAGCAGAAAGAGCAAAAGAAGGAGAAGCAGGAGGTGGAGAATCAGGAGAAGCAGAAGCAGAAGAAACAGGAGAAGGACAAGAAGCAGAAGCAGAAGGAGAAGCAGAAACAGAAGGAGAAGCAGAAAGAGAAGGAGGGGAAGCAGAAGAAGCAGAAGCAGTAGAAGCAGAAGCATAAGAATCCGAAGAAGCAGAAGCAGAACCTGAAGCAGAAGGAGAAGCAGGGGAAGCAGAAGAAGCAGAATATGGAGAAGCAGAATGAGAAGCTGAAGGAGAAGCAGAAGCGGAAAGAGAATCAAAAGCAGAAGGAGGATCAGAAGAAACAGAAGAAGCAGAAGCAGTAGCAGCAGAAGCAGAAGGAGAAGCAGAAGGAAAAGCAGAAGAACGAGAACAAGAAGGAGAAACAGAAGCAGAAGCAGAAGGAGAATCAGAAGGAGAAGCAGAAGAAGCAGAAGGAGAAGCAGAAACAGAAGAATAAGCATAAGGACAAGCACAAGCAGAAGGAGATGCAGAAGGAGAAGCAGGAGAAGCAGAAGAAGCAGAAGCAGAAGAAAAAGTAGAAGTAGGAGAAAGAGAAGGAAGAGCAGCAGAAGCAATAGGAGAAGTAGAAGCAGAAGCAGAAGCAGAATGAGTAGCAGAAAGAGAAGCAGTAGAACCAGAAGAAGCAGGAAAAGCAGAAGCAGAAGAAAGAGAAGAAGAAGAAGAAGAAGAAGAAGAAGAAGAAGAAGAAGAAGAAGAAGAAGAAGAAGAAGAAGAAGAAGAAGAAGAAGAAGAAGAAGAAGGAGGAGAATCATAAGGAGTAGCAGTAGAAGCAGAAGAAGCAGAAGCAGGAGAAGCAGAAGCAGAAGAAATAAATAAACAAAAGAAGCAGGAGTAGAAGCAGTGGGGGAGGCAGAAAAAGGAGAAGGAGAAGGAGCAGCAGAAGGAGAATCAGAAGCAGAAAGAGAAGCAGAAACTGAAGGAGAACAAGAAGGAGAAGCAGGAAAATCATAACAAGCAGTAGTAGAAGCAGAAAGAGAAGGAGAAGAAGGAGAAGCAGAAGTAGAATCAGAAGAAACGGAAGAAGCAGAAGCAAAAGAAACAGAAGAAGGAGAAGAGCAGAAGCAGAAGAAGAAGGAGAAGCAGAAGCAGAAGGAGAAGGAGAAAGAGAAGCAGGAGAAGCAGAAGAAGCAGTAGAAGCAGAAGAAACAGGAGAAGCCGAAGAAGCAGAAGCAGAATCTGAAGCAGAAGGAGAAACAGAAGTAGCACAATCTGAAGCAGAAGAAACAGAAAGAGTAGAATAAGCAGAAGCAGAAGGCTATAGAGAAGGTTAGGAGTAGGAGAAGCAAAAGGATAAGCAGAAGCAGAAAGAGACGCAGAAGGAGAAGCAGCACGAGAAGGAGGAGAAGCAGGAGAAAGAGAAGCAGGAGAAGCAGAAGAAACAGAGGACGCAGAAGCAGAATAAGAAGCAGAAGGAGAAATTGAAGCAGAAGCAGAAGCAGAAGGAAAAGCAGAAGAAGTAGAAGGAAAAGGAGAAGCAGCAGGAGAAGCAGAAAGAGCAGCAGAAGGAGGAGCAGGAGATGCAGAAACAGGAGAAGCAGAAGCAGAAGAAACAGGAGAAGGACAAGAAGCAGAAGCAGAAGGAGAAGCAGAAACAAAAGGAGAAGCAGAAAGAGAAGGAGGGGAAGCAGAAGAAGCAGAAGCAAGAGAAGCATAAGCAGAAGAAACAGGAGAAGCCGAAGAAGCAGAAGCAGAATCTGAAGCAGAAGGAGAAACAGAAGAAGCACAATCTGAAGCAGAAGGAGAAGCGAAGGAGAAGCAGAAGCAGAAGAAGAAGCATAAGGACAAGCACAAGCAGAAGGAGATGCAGAAGGAGAAGCAGGAGAAGCAGAAGAAGCAGAAGAAGAAATAGAAGTAGGAGAAGGAGAAGGAAGAGCAGCAGAAGCAATAGGAGAAGCAGAAGGAGAAGCAGAAGAAGAATGAGAAGCAGAAAGAGAAGCAGTGGAAGCAGAAGAAGCAGGAAAAGCAGAAGCAGAAGCAAGAGAAGAAGAAGAAGAAGAAGAAGAAGAAGAAGAAGAAGAAGAAGAAGAAGAAGAAGAAGAAGAAGAAGAAGGAGAAGGAGAAAGAGAAGGATTAGGAGTAGGAGAAACAGAAGGATAAGCAGAAGCAGAAAGAGAAGGAGAAGGAGAAGCAGGAGAAGCAGAAGAAGCAGAAGCAGGAGAAGCAGAAGCAGAATGAAAAGCAGAAGAAGGAGAAATTGAAACAGAAGAAGATGCAGAAGGAGAAGCAGAAGCAGAAGTAGAAGCAGAAGAAGGAGAAGCAGAAGGAGAAACATAAAGAGAAACAGAAGGAGAAGCAGGAGAAGCAGAAGCAGGAGAAGCAGAATCAAAAGAAATAGAAGAAGGATAAGAAGCAGAAGCAGAAAGAGAAGCAGAAACAGTAGGAGAACCAGAAATAGAAGCAGAAGAAGCTGAAGAAGCAGAAGCAGAACCTGAAGCAGAAGGAGAAGCAGGATAAGCAGAAGAAGCAGAATCTGGAGAAGAAGGAGAACCAGAAGGAGAAGCAGAAGCAGAAAGAGAAGTAAAAGCAGAAGGAGAAGCAGAAAGAGAAGCAGAAGAAACAGAAGAAGCAGAAGTAGAAGCAGTAGCAGAAGAAGCTGAAGATGCAGAAGCAGATAGAGAATCAGAAGGAATAGCAGAATAACGAGAAGGAGAAACAGAAGGAGAAGAAGAATGAGAAGCAGAAGGAGAAGCAGGAAAAACAGAAGAAGCAGACACAGACGGAGAATGAGAAGAAGGAGAAGCAGAAGCAGAAGAAGAAGCAGAAGGAAAAGCACAAGCAGAAAGAGATGCAGAAGGAGAAGCAGGAGAAGCAGAGAAGCAGAAGGAGAAGAAGATGGAGAAGAAGCAGAATCAGAAGAAGTAGAGGAGAAGTAGAAAGAGAAG
>NW_012302826.1:0-3138 GCF_000151885.1 Dipodomys ordii | reverse complement strand
AAGCAAAAGAAGCAGAAGCAGAAGCAGAAGCAGAAAGAGGAGAAGAAGGAGAAGCAGAAGTAGAATCAGAAGAAACAGAAGAAGAAGAAGCAGAAGAAACAGAAGCAAAAGAAACAGAAGAAGGAGAAGAGCAGAAGTAGAAGCAGAAGTAGAAGCAGAAAGAGAAGCAGGAGAAGCAGAAGAAGCAGGAGAAGCAGAAGCAGAAGAAACAGGAGAAGCCGAAGAAGCAGAAGCAGAATCTGAAGCAGGAGAAACAGAAGAAGCACAATCTGAAGCAGAAGCAGAAGAAATAGAAATAGTAGAATAAGCAGAAGCAAAAGCAGCAGGTGAAGCAGAAGAAAAAGAAAGAGAAGGCGAAAGGGAAGTATTAGGAGTAGGAGAAGCAAAAGGATAAGCAGAAGCAGAAAGAGACGCAGAAGGAGAAGCAGCACGAGAAGTAGGAGAAGCAGGAGAGGCAGAAGCAGAAGAAGCAGAAGAAAAAGAAGACGCAGAAGCAGAATGAGAAGCAGAAGGAGAAATTGAAGCAGAAGCAGAAGGAGAAGCAGAAGAAGGAGAAGGAGAAGCAGAAAGAGAAGCAGAACGAGAAGCAGGAGAAGCAGAAGCAGAAGAAACAGAAGAAGGCGAAGAAGCAGAAGCAGAAGGAGAAGCAGAAACAGAAGGAAGAGCAGAAAGAGAAGCAGGAGAAACAGGAGAAGCAGCAGCAGGAGAAGCAGAAGCAGAAGAAGTTGAAGAAGCAGAAACAGAACCTGAAGCAGAAGGGGAAGCAGGAGAAGCAGAAGAAGCAGAATCTGGAGAAGCAGAAGGAGAAGCAGAAGCAGAAAGAGAAGCAAAAGCAAAAGGAGAAGCAGAAGAAACAGAAGAAGCAGAGGCAGTAGCAGAAGAAGCAGAAGATGCAGAAGCAGAAGGAGAAGCAGAAGGAAAAGCAGAAGAATGAGAAGGAGAAGGAGAAACAGGAGAAGCAGAAAGAGAAGCAGAAGAAGGAGCAGGAGAAGGAAAAGCAGCAGGAGAAGCAGAAAGAGCAGCAGAAGGAGAAGCAGGAGATGCAGAAACAGGAGAAGCAGAAGCAGAAGAAAAAGGAGAAGGACAAGAGGCAGAAGCAGAAGGAGAAGCAGAAACAGAAAGAGAAGCAGAAGCAGAAAGAGAGGGAGGGGAAGCAGAAGAATCAGAAGCAGGAGAGGCAGAAGCTTAAGAATCCGAAGAAGCAGAGGCAGAACCTGAAGCAGAAGGAGAAGCAGGAGAAGCAGAAGAAGCAGCATCTGGATAAGCAGAATGAGAAGCAGAAAGAGAATCAAAAGCAGAAGCAGAAGCAGAAGAAACAGAAGAAGCAGAAGCAGTAGCAGTTGCAGCAGAAGCAGAAGGGAAAGCAGAAGAACGAGAAGGAGAAGGAGAAACAGAAGGAGAAGCACAAGGAGAATCAGAAAAAGAAGCAGAAGAAGCAGAAGGAGAAGTAGAAGGAGAAACAGAAGCAGAAGAAGCAGCAGAAGGAGAAGCAGAAGCAGAAGAAGATGCATAAGGAGAAGCAGGAGAAGCAGAAGAAGCAGAAGCAGAAGGAGAAGTAGAAGTAGGAGAAGGAGAAGGAAGAGCCGCAGAAGCAATAGGAGAAGCAGAAGGAGAAGTAGAAGCAGAATGAGAAGCAGAAAGAGAAGCAGTAGAAGCAGAAGAAGCAGGAAAAGAAGAAGCAGAAGAAAGAGAAGAAGAAGAAGAAGAAACAGAAGCAAAAGAAATAGAAGAAGGAGAAGAGCAGTAGCAGAAGCAGGAGAATCAGAAGCAGAAGGAGAAAGAGAAGCAAGAGGAGCAGAAGAAGCAGGAGAAGCAGAAGCAGAAGAAACAGGAGAAGCCGAAGAAGCAGAAGCAGAATCTGAAGCAGGAGAAACAGAAGAAGCACAATCTTAAGCAGAAGCAGAAGAAACAGAAATAGTAGAATAATCAGAAGAAGAAGCAGCAGGAGAAGCAGAAGAAGAAGAAGGAGAAGGCGAAAGAGAAGGATTAGGAGTAGGAGAAGCAAAAGGATAAGGGGAAGCAGAAAGAGACGCAGAAGGAGAAGCAGCACGAGAAGTAGGAGAAGCAGGAGAAGCAGAAGAAGGAGAAGCAGAAGAAACAGAAGACGCAGAAGGAGAATGAGAAGCAGAAGGAGAAATTGAAGCAGAAGCAGAAGGAGAAGCAGAAGCAGAAGAAGGAGAAGGAGAAGCAGAAAGAGAAGCAGAAAGAGAAGCAGAACGAGAAGCAGGAGAAGCAGAAGCAGGAGAAGCAGAAGCAGATTAAACAGAAGAAGGAGAAGAAGCAGAAGGAGAAGCAGAAACAGAAGGAAAAGCAGAAAGAGAAGCAGGAGAAGCAGAAGAAGCCTCAGCAGGAGAAGCAGAAGTAGAAGAAGCCGAAGTAGCAGAAGCAGAACCTGAAGCAGAAGGAGAAGCAGGAGAAGCAGAAGAAGCAGAATCCGGAGAAGCAGAAAGAGAAGCAAAAGCAGAAGGAGAAGCAGAAGAAACAAAAGAAGTAGAAGCAGTAGCCGTTGTAGCAGAAGCAGAAGGAGAAGCAGAAGGAAAAGGAGAAGAACAAGAAGGAGAAGGAGAAACAGAAGGAGAAGCAGAAAGAGAAGAAGGTAAAGCAGAAGAAGAAGAAGCAGAAGGAGACTCAGAAGGAGAAGCAGAAGAAGGAGAAGCAGAAGCAGAAGAAGATGCAGAAGGAGAAGAAGGAGAAACAGGAAAAGCAGAAGAAGCAGAAACAAAAGGAGAAGCAAAAGAAGGAGAAGGAGAAGAAGAAGCAGAAGAAGAAGCATAAGGACAAGCACAAGCAGAAGGAGATGCAGAAGGAGAAGCAGGAGAAGCAGAAGAAGCAGAAGCTGAAGGAGAAGCAGAAGCTGAAGGAGAAGCAGAAGTAGGAGAAGGAGATTGATGAGAATCTGATGCTTATTGAGAAGTATAAGCGGAATGAGAAGCATATTGAGAAGCAGGAGAAGCACAATTATCGGTAGTTTGTTTAGTTGATTGATATGAATCATAAGAATCTTATTTTGAAGCAGATGTTGATGCAGATTCAGATAGAGTAGCTTCTGAAGATGTTGTACCAGAAATTCTGGTCGGATAAACTGAAGAAGCTTAAGCATATGGAGAAGCTAAATGAGAATTTGAAGGAGAATTATAA
>NW_012302825.1:0-3139 GCF_000151885.1 Dipodomys ordii | reverse complement strand
ACAGCGAGACACAGCGGGACATATCGGGACACAGCAGGGACACAGCAGTAGACACAGCGCGACACAGCGGGGGACACAGCGGGACACAGCGTGGGACACAGCGAGGACACAGCGGGACCCAGCGGGACACAGCGTCGATACAGCGGGGCACAGCGGGACACAGCGGGGTACACACCTGCAGACACAACGGGACACCGCAGGGGACACAGTGAGGACACAGCGGAACACAGCGTGGGACACAGCGGGATACAGCGGGGACACAGAGGGGTACACAGCGGGACACAGCGGGGAACACAGTGAGGACAAAGCGGGACCCAGCAGGGACACAGCGGGGGACACAGCTAGGGATACTGGCCACAATGTGGGGGACACAGTGGGGGACACAGCGGGGGACACAGCGCGACACAGCGTGGAAACATCAGGGACACAGCAGGACACAGCGGGGGACACAGCGGGATACAGTGGAAAACAGCGGAGATCAGCGGTGACACAGAGGGTCACAGGGGGACACAGCGGGGGACACAGCGGGGGATACAGGCGGACACAGCGGGAACACAGCGGAACACAGCGGGGACACAGCCGTACACAGCGGAACACAGCGGGAGACAAAGCAGGGGACAGCGGGGACACACCGGGGGACAACTGGGACACAGTGGGACACAGCGTGGGACACAGCGTGGGACAGAGCGGGACACAACAGGGGACAAGTGAGGACACAGCGGGGAACAGCGGGACACAGCGGTGACACAGCAGAAACACAGCGGTGGACACAGAGGGACACAGAGGGGGACACAGCAAGGACACAGCGGGATACAGCGGGGGACACAGCGAGGACACAGCGGGGCATAGCAGGTAAACAGCGGACACAATGGGAACACAGCGGGAAACAGAGGGGGACATAGAGGGGTACACAGCGGGACACAGCGGGGAACACAGCAAGGACACAACGGGACAGAGTGAGGACACAGCGGGACACAGAGGGACACAGCGGAACACAGCTGGACACAGCAGGGACACAGTAGCAGACACAGCGGGACACAGCGGAGGTCACAGCGGGACATAGCGGGGGACACAGAGGGGTACACAGCGGGACACAGCCGGGAACACAGCGAGGACACAGCGGGACCCAGCGGGAAACAGCGTCGAAACAGCGGGGACACAGCGGGTTACACAGCTGGGGACACAAAGGGACACTTTGGGGGACACAGCGAGGACGCAGCGGAACACAGCGTGGGACACAGCAAGGACACAGCGGGACACAGCAGGACACAGCAGGGACACAGCAGTAGACACAGCGGGACACACAGCAGGAGACAGTGGGACACAGCAGGGACACAGCAGTAGACACTGCGGGACACAGAGGGGGACACAGCGAGACACAGCGGGGGACACAGCGAGGACACAGCGGGACCAAGTGGGGTACACAGCAGGGGACAAAACGGGACACAGCAGGGGACACAGCGAGGACACAGCAGAACACAGCGTGGGACGCAGCGAGGACACAGTGGGACACAGCGGGACACAGCGGGGATCAGAGCGGGACACAGCATTGGTCACAGCGGGACACAGCGGGGGACAGAGCGGGACACAGCAGGGGACACACAAGGGGACACAGCGGGACACAGCGGGGGACACAGCTGGACCCAGTAGGGGACACAGCGGGACACAGTGGGGGACACAGAGGGAAACAGAGGGTCTCAGCGAGGACAACGCAGGGGACACAGCAGGGACACAGCAGGACACAGCGGGGGCCAAAGGGGTAGACAGCGGGGGACACAGCGAAGACACAGCGGGACATAGTGGGGACACAGAGCAGACTCAGGGGGGCACACAGCGGGGGAGAAAGTGGGACAACATAGGACACAGTGCGACACAGCGGGGACACTGCGGGACCCAGCGGGACAAAAGGGAGACACAGCGGGACACAGAGGGACACAGCGGGAGACACAGCCGGACAAAGCGGAGGACAGAGCGGGGCACACAGCGGGACACAGCGGGGATACAGCGGGACAGAGCGGGACACAGCGTGACACAGCGGGACACAGCAGGGGACACAGCGGGACACAGCAGGGGACACAGCGAGGACACTGCGGGACAGAGCGGGGGAAGGAGCGAGGACACAGCGGGACACAGCGGGGACACAGCAGGGGACCCAGCAGGACCCAGCGGGACCGAGCAGGGACACGGTGGGGACACAGCGGGGGACACAGTGGGGGACACAGCGGGACACAGCGGGACACAGCGGGGACACAGCGGTGACACAGCGGGGGACACAGCAGGACACATCGGGGGACACAATGGAGAACACAGCGGTACACAGCAGAGGACACAGTGAGGACACAGTGAGACACAGCAGGGACACAGCGGGGGACACAGCGGGTGACAGAGAGAGACACAGCGGGACACAGCAGGACACAGCGGGGGACAGAGAGGGACACAGCATTGGTCACAGCGGGACACAGCGGGGGACAGAGCGGGACACAGCGGGGGCACAGCAGGGGACACAACGGGACACAGCGGGGGACACAGCTGGACCCAGCAGGGGACACCGCGGGACACAGCAGGGCCACAGCAGTAGACACAGCAGGACACAGCGGGACACAGCATGGGACACAGCCGGACAAAGCGGGGGACAGAGTGGGGGACGGATGGGGACACACCGGGGACACAGCGGGGACACAGCGGGGGACACAGCGGGACACAGCGGGACACAGCAGTGGACACAGCGATACACAGCAGGGGACACAGTGAGGACACAGCGAGACACAGCAAGTACACAGCGGGGGACACAATGGAGGACACAGCGGTACACAGCAGAGGACACAGTGAGGACACAGCGAGACAAAGCAGGGACACAGCGGGGGACACAGCGGGTGACAGAGAGAGAAACAGCGGGACACAGCAGGACACAGCGGGGGACACAGCGGGACACAGCGGGACACAGCAGTGGACACAGCGGTACACAGCAGGGGACACAGTGAGGACACAGCGGGACACAGCAGGGACAGAGCAGCAGACAGAGCGGGACACAGCGGGACAAAGCGGGGGACACAGCGGGACATAGCGGGGACACAGCGGGTACACAGCGTGGGACACAGCGAGGACAAAGCGGGACACAGCGGGACACAGCGGGGTATGA
>NW_012302824.1:0-3139 GCF_000151885.1 Dipodomys ordii | reverse complement strand
CTGTGTCCCCCGCTGGGTCCTCTATGTGTCGCCACTGTGTTCCGCTGTGTCCTCGCTGTGTCCCCTGCTATCTCCCGCTTTGTCCCACGCTGTGTCCCGCTGTGTCCTCGCTGTGTCCCCGGCTGTGTCCTGCTGTGTTCCCGCTGTGTCCCAAGCTGTGTCCCGCTGTGTCCCGCTGTGTGCCCCGCTGTGTCCTGCTGGGTGCCGCTGTGTCCCCGCTGTGTCCCCGCTGTGTCCTCTCTGTGTCCCGCTGTGTCTACTGCTGTGTCCCCACTGTGTCCCGCTGTGTCTCGCTGTGTCCCACTGTTTCCTCGCTGTTTCCCACGCTGTGTTCTGCTGTGTCCTCGCTGTGTCCCACGCTGTGTCCCGTTGTGTACCCAGCTGTGTCCCTCGCTGTGTCCCCCGCTGTGTCCCGCTGTGTCCCGCTGTGTCCCCCGCTGTGTCCTTGCTGTGTCCCCGCTGGGTCCCGCTGGGTCCCGCAGTGTCCCCCGCTGAGTCCCGCTGTGTCACCGCTGTGTCCCGCTCTGTCCCCGCTATATCGACGCTGTGTCCCGCTGTGTCCCCCGCTGTGTCCCGCTTTGTCACCGCTGTGTCCTGCTGTGTCCTCGCTGTGTCCCCCGCTGTGTCCCGCTTTGTCACCGCTGTGTCCCGCTGTGTCCTCGCTGTGTCCCCCGCTGTGTCCTTCTTTGTCCCTGCTGTGTACCCCGCTGTGTCCCGCTGTGTCCCCCGCTGTGTCCCGCTGTGTCCCCTGCTGTGTCCCCACTGTGTCACGCTGTGTTTCGCTGTGTCCAGCTGTGTCCTCGCTCTGTCTCCCTCAGTGTCCAGCTGTGTCACGCTCTGTCCCTTCTGTGTCCCTCTGTGTCCAGCTCTGTCCCGCTGTGTGTCCGCTGTGTCCCGCTGTGTACCCTTCTGTGTCCAGCTGTGTCCCCTCTGTGTCCCGCTGTGTCCCTTCTCTGTCCCCCGCTGTCCACCGCTGTGTCCCCTGGCTGTGTCCCGCAGTGTCCCCGCTGTGTCCCGCTGTGTCCTACTGTGTCCCGTGGTGTCCCGCTTTTTTCCCTCTATGTCCCCTGCTGAGTCCCCTCTGTGTCCCCGCTGTGTCCAGCTGTGTCCTCGCTGTGTCCTCCGCTGTCTCCTGCTTTGTCCCACGCTGTGTCCTACTGTGTCCCAATGTGTCCCTGCAGTGTCCCCCGCTGTGTCCCCGCTGTGTCCCGCTCTGTCCCCCGCTGTGTCCCGCTGGGTCCCGCTGTGTCCCCAGCTGTGTCCCGCTGTGTCCCCGCAGGTTCACCGCTGTTTCACGCTGTGTCCTGCTGTGTTCCGTGGTGTTCCGCTTTGTCCCCCGCTGTGTCCCGCTGTGTCCACTGCTGGGTCCCCTCTGTGTCCCCGCTGTGTCCAGCTGTGTCCTCGCTGTGTCCTCCGCTGTCTCCTGCTTTGTCCCACGCTGTGTCCTACTGTGTCCCAATGTGTCCCTGCAGTATCCCCCGCTGTGTCCCCCTCTGTGTCCCGCTGTGTCCCCCTCTGTGTCCCACTGTGTCCTGCTGTGTCCCCCCTGTGTCCCGCTGTATCCCGCTGTATTCCGTGGTGTCCCGTTTGTCCTCCGCTGTGTCCCCCGCTGAGTCCCCGCTTTGTCCCCGCTGTGACCCGCTGTGTCCAGCTGTGTCCCGCTATGTCCCCCACTGTGTCCCGTTGTGTCCCCAGCTATGTACCCTGCTCTGTCACGCTGTGTCCCCGCTGTATCGACGCTGTGTCCCGCTGGGTCCCGCTGTGTACTCTCTGTGTTCCACACTGTGTCCCGCTGTGTCCCCCGCAGTGTCCCTCGCTGTTTCCCGCTGTGTCCCCCGCTGTGTCCCTGCTGTGCCCCACTGTGTCCCGCTGTGTACTGCTGTGTCCCCCTCTGAGTCCCGCTGTGTCCCCGCTGTTTCCCAATGTGTCCTCACTGTGTCCCCCGCTGTGTCCCGCTGTGTCCCCCCTGTGTCCCCTGCTGTGTCCCGCTCTGTCCCTCTGTGTCCCCTGCTGTGTCCCCTGCTCTGTCCCACTGTGTCCCCCGCTGTGTCCCTGCTGTGTCCCCGCTGTGTCCCGCTGTGTCCCCCGCTGATTCCCGCTGTGTCCCAGATGTGTCCCGCTGTGTCCTCGCTGTGTCCCCTGCTGTGTCCCCTTTGTCCCTCCTGTGTCCGCCGCTGTGTCCCGCTGTGTCCCCCGCTGTGTCCCGCTCTGTCCCCTGCTGTGTCCCCGCTGTGTCCCGCTGTGTCCTGCTGTGTCCCGCTGTGACCGTGTTGAGTCCCGCTATATCCCCGCTGTGTCCCGCTTTGTCATCGCTGTGTCCCCCGAAGTGTCCCGCTGTGTCCCCCGCTGGGTCCCACTGTGTCCCCCTCTGTGTCCCGCTGTGTCCCCTGCTGTGTCCCTGCTGTGTCCCGCTGTGTCCGCTGTGTCACGCTGTGTCCTCGCTGTGTCTCCCGCAGAGTCCCGCAGTGTCCTCGCTGTGTCCTTTCACTGTGTCGTGCTTTGTCCACTGCTGTGTCCCGCTGTGTACCCCTCTGTGTCCCCCACTGTGTCCCCCGCTGTGTCCCGCTGTGTCCCGCTTTGTCCCCCGCTGTGTCCCTGCTGTGCTCCGCTGTGTACCGCTGTGTCTCGCTGTGTACTGCTGTGTCCCCCGCTGAGTCCTGCTGTGTCCCCGCTGTGTCCCAATGTGTCCTCGCTGTGTCCCACGCTGTGTCCCGCTGTGTCCCCCTGTGTCCCCCGCTGTGTCCCGCTGGATCCCTCTGGGTCCCCTGCTGTGTACCCTGCTCTGTCCCACTGTGTCCCCCGCTGTGTCCCGCTTTGTCATCGTTGTGTCCCCCGCTGTGTCCCGCTGTGTCCCACTGTGTCCTGTTGTGTCCCGCTATGTCCCCCACTGTGTCCCGTTGTGTCCCCAGCTGTGTACCCCGCTGTGTCCTGCTGTGTCCCCGCTCTATCGATGCTGTGTCCCTCGCTGTTTCCCGCTGTGTCCCCCGCTGTGTCCTGCTGTGTCCTCCCTGTGGCCCCGCTGTGTCCCGCTGTGTCCCCGGTTGTGTCCCGCTGGGTCCCCTGCTGTGTCACTGCTGTGTACCCAGACATGTGTTCCACTGTGTCCCGCTGTGTCCTTGCTGTGTCTCCCGCAGTTTGA
>NW_012302823.1:0-3139 GCF_000151885.1 Dipodomys ordii | reverse complement strand
AGGAAGAAGAAGAGTATGAAGATGAAGAAGCAGCATTAGAAGCAGAAGAAGAAGAAGAAGAAGAAGAAGAAGAAGTTGAAGAAGAAGAAGAAGAAGAAGAAGAAGAAGAAGAAGAAGAAGAAGAAGAAGAAGAAGGAGAAGAAGAAGGAGAAGGAGAAGCAGTAGAAGCAGAAGCAGGAGAAGCAGAAGCAGGAGAAGCAGAAGCAGAAGAAAAAGAATAAGCATAAGAAGCAGAATCAGAGGGAGAAGCAGAAGAAGGAGAAGCAGAAGCAGAAGAAGCAGCAGAAGGAGAAGCAGAAGCAGAAGAAGATGCAGAAGGAGAAGCAGAAGAAGGAGAAGGAGAAGGCGAAAGAGAAGGATTAGGAGTAGGAGAAGCAAAAGGATAAGCAGAAGCAGAAAGAGAGGCAGAAGGAGAAGCAGCACGAGAAGTAGGAGAAGCAGGAGAAGCAGAAGCAGGAGAAGCAGAAGAAACAGAAGACCCAGAAGCAGAATGAGAAGGAGAAGGAGAAATTGAAGCAGAAGCAGAAGCAGAAGGAGAAGCAGAAGCAGAAGGAGAAGCAGAAGAAGGAGAAGGAGAAGCAGAAAGAGAAGCACAACGAGAAGCATGAGAAGCAGAAGCAGGAGAAGCAGAAGCAGAAGAAACATAGGAAGGAGAAGAAGGAGAAGAGAAGGAGAAGCAGAAACAGAAGGAAAAGCAGAAAGAGAAGCAGGAGAAGCAGAAGAAGCAGCAGCAGGAGAAACAGAAGCAGAAGAAGCCAAAGAAGCAGAAGCAGAACCTGAAGCAGAAGGAGAAGCAGGAGAAGCAGAAGAAGCAGAATCTGGAGAAGCAGAAGGAGAAGCAGAAACAGAAAGAGAAGCAAAAGCAGAAGGAGAAGCAGAAGGGGAAGCAGAAGAAACAGAAGAAGCAGAGGCAGTAGCAGAAGAAGCAGAAGATGCAGAAGCAGGAGGAGAAGCAGAAGGAAAAGCAGAAGAACGAGAAGGAGAAGGAGAAACAGAAGGAGAAGCAGAAAGAGAAGCAGAAGAAGGAGCAGGAGAAGGAATAAGCAGCAGGAGAAGCAGAAAGAGAAGCAGAAGGAGAAGCAGGAGATGCAGAAACAGGAGAAGCAGAAGCAGAAGAAACAGGAGAAGGACAAGAAGCAGAAGCAGAAGGAGAAGCAGAAACAGAAGGAGAAGCAAAAAGAGAAGGAGGGTAGCAGAAGAAGCAGGAGAAGCAGAAGCATAAGAATCCGAAGAAGCAGAAGCAGAACCTGAAGCAGAAGGAGAAGCAGAAGAAGCAGAATCTGGAGAAGCAGAATGAGAAGCTGAAGGAGAAGCAGAAGCAGAATGAGAATCAAAAGCAGAAGGATTAGCAGAAGAAACAGAAGAATAGAATCAGTAGCCGTTGTAGCAGAAGCAGAAGGAGAAGCAGAAGGAAAAGCAGAAGAACAAGAAGGAGAAGGAGAAACAGAAGGAGAAGCAGAAGGAGAAGCAGAAAGAGAAGCAGGTAAAGCAGAAGAAGCAGAAGCAGAAGGAGAATCAGAAGGAGAAGCAGAAGAAGGAGAAGGAGAAGCAGAAGCAGAAGAAGATGCAGAAGGAGAAGCAGGAGAAGCAGAAGAAGCAGAAGCAGAAGGAGAAGCAGGAAAAGCAAAAGAAGCAGAGGAAAAAGTAGAAGCAAAAGAAGGAGAAGGAGAAGCAGAAGCAGAAGCAGAAGAAGAAGCATAAGGACAAGCACAAGCAGAAGGAGATGCAGAAGGAGAAGCAGGAGAAGCAGAAGAAGCAGAAGCTGAAGGAGAAGCAGAAGTAGAGGAGGATAAGCAGTAGCAGAAGGAGAAGCAGAAGAGGAATGAGAATCAGAAAAAGAAGCAGGAGAAGCACAATAAGCAGAAGCAGGAGAAGCCGAAAAGAGTAGAAGCAGAAGAAGCAGAAACATAAGCAGAAGGAGAAGCAGAAGCAGAAGGAGAAGCAGCAGAAGAAGTAGAACCAGAAATTCAGGCAGGAGAAACAGAAGAAGAAGAAGCATAAGGAGAAGCAAAAAGAGAAGCAGAAGGAGAAGTAGAAGAAATAGCAGAAGAAGCAGAAAAACAAGCAGGAGAAGCAGAAGCAGAAAGAGAAGTAGAAGCAGAAGAAACAGAACAGAAGAAGCAGTAGAATCATAAGAAGCAGAAGCAGGAGAAGCAGAAGCAGAAGAACAAGAAGAAGCATAAGAAGCAGAAGCAGAAGCAGAGGGAGAAACAGAAGAAGGAGAAGGAGCAGCAGAAGGTGAAGCAGAAGGAGATGCAGAAACAGAAAGAGAAGCAGAAACAGAAGGAGAAGAAGAAGGATTAGTTGGAGAATCAGAAGAAGCAGAAGCAGAAAGAGAAGCAGTAGAAGGAGAAGGAGAAGCAGAAGCAGAGGAAAGGAAGGAGAAGCAGAAGAAGCAGAAGCGGGAGAAGCAGAAGAAGAAGAAGAAACAGAAGAAGGAGAAGGAGCAGAAGGAGAAGCAGAAGCAGAAGGAGAAGCAGAAAGAGAAGCAGAAGAAGCAGTAGCAGGAGAAGCAGAAGCAGAAGAATCAGAAGAAGCCAAAGAAGCAGAAGCAGGAACTGAAGCAGAAGAAACCGAACAAGCAGAAGAAGCAGAAGCAGAAGCAGAAGGAGAAGCAGAAGAAGAATAAGGAGAAGGAGAAAGAGAAGGATTAGGAGTAGGAAGAGCAGAAGGAGAATCAGAAGCAGAACGAGAAGCAGAAGGAGCAGCAGAAGGAGAAGCAGAAGGAGAAACAGAAGGAGGTGCAGAAGCAGAAGAAGCAGCAGAAGGAGAAGCAGAAGCAGAAGGAGATGCAGAAGGAGAAGCAGGAGAAGCAGAAGAAGCAAAAGCAGGAGAAGCAGAAGTAGGAGAAGGAGAATGAGAAGGAAGGGCAGCAGAAGGAATAGGAGAAGCAGAAGGAGAAGCAGAAGCAGAATGAGAAGCAGAAAGAGAAACAGTAGAAGCAGAAGAAGCAGGAAAAGCAGAAGCAGACGATAGAGAAGAAGAGAGAGATGAGAGAGAGATGAGAGAGATGAAGAAGATGAAGAGAGAGAGAGAGAAGAGAGAGAGAGAGAGTAGAGAGAGAGAGAGAGAGAGAGAGAGAGAGAGAGAGAGAGAGAGAGAGAGAGGAGAGCATAAGGAGAGTAGTAGAGCAGAGAAG
>NW_012302822.1:0-3139 GCF_000151885.1 Dipodomys ordii | reverse complement strand
TGAAGGAGAAGGAGAATGCGACGGAGAAGCAGAAGGAGAAGTAGGAGAAGCAGAAGAAGGAGAAGCAGGAGAAGCAGAAGCAGAAGAAACAGAAGAAGGAGAAGAGCAGAAGCAGAAGGAGAAACAGAAGCAGAAGGAGAAGCAGAAGAAGCAGAAGCTGAAGCCGAAGAAACTGAAAAAGCAGAAAAAGAAGAAGAAGCAGAAGAAGAAGAAGCAGGAAAAGCAGAAGAAGAAGAAGGAGAAGGAGAAAGAGAAGTTTTAGGAGTAGGAGAAACAGACGGATAAGCAGAAGCAGAAAGAGAAGGAGAAGGAGAAGGAGAAGCAGGAGAAGCAAAGAAGCAGAAGCAGGAGAAGCAGAAACAGAATGAAAAGCAGAAGAAGGAGAAATTAAAACAGAAGAAGATGCAGAAGGAGAAGCAGAAGCAGAAGCAGAAGCAGAATGAAAAGCAGAAGAAGGAGAAAGAGAAGGAGTAGCAGAAGGATAAGAATAAAGAGAAACAGAAGGAGAAGCAGGAGAAGCAGGAGAAGCATAAGCAGAAGAAATAGAAGAAGCAGAAGCAGAAAGAGAAGCAGAAACAGAAGGAGAAGCAGAAATAGAAGCAGAAGAAGCCGAAGAAGCAGAAGCAGAACCTGAAGCGGAAGGAGAAGCAGAAGAAGCAGAATCTGGAGAAGAAGAAGGAGAACCAGAAGGAGAAGCAGAAGCAGAAAGAGAAGCAAAAGAAGAAGGAGAAGCAGAAGAAACAGAAGAAGCAGAAGCAGTAGCAGAAGAAGCTGAAGATGCAGAAGCAGAAAGAGAAGCAGAAGGAATAGCAGAAGAACAAGAAGGAGAAGGAGAAACAGAAGGAGAAGAAGAAGGAGAAGCAGAAGGAGAATCAGGAAAGGCAAAAGAAGCAGAATCAGACGGAGAAGCAGGAAAAGCAGAAGAAGCAGAAGCAAAAGGAGAAGCAAAAGAAGGAGAAGGAGAAGCAGAGGCAGGAGAAGAAGCATAAGGAAAAGCACAAGCAGAAGGAGATGCAGAAGGAGAAGCAGAAGAAGCAGAAGATGAAGGAGAAGCAGAAGTAGGAGAAGGAGAAGGAGGAGAAGCAGAAGCAGAAGGAGAAGCAGAAGCGGAATGAGAAGCAGAAAGAGAAGCAGGAGAAGCACAAGAAGCAGAAGCAGGAGTAGCCGAAAGAGAAGAAGCAGAAGAAGCAGAATCAGAATCAGAAGTAGAAGCAGAAGCAGAAGGAGAAGCAGCAGAAGAAGTAGAACCAGAAATTCAGGCAGGAGAAATAGAAGAAGCAGAAGCAGAAGCAGAAGGAGAAGCAAAAAGAGAAGCAGTAGGAGAAGTAGAAGAAGCAGCAGAAGGAGAAGCAGCAGAAGAAGCAGAAAAACAAGCAGGAGAAGCAGAAGCAGACAGAGAAGTAGAAGCAGAAGAAGCAGAAGCAGAAGAAGAAGCAGTAGAAGCACAAGAAGCAGAAGCAGGAGAAGCAGAAGCAGAAGATAAAGAAGAAGCATAAGAAGCAGAAGCAGAGGGAGAAACAGAAGAAGGAGAAAGAGCAGCAGAATGTGAAGCAGAAGGAGATGCAGAAGCAGAAAGAGAAGCAGAAACAGAAGGAGAAGAAGAAGGAGAAGTTGGAGAATCAGAAGAAACAGAAGCAGAAGCAGAAAGAGAAGGAGAAGAAAGAGAAGGAGAAGCAGAAGGAGAAGGACAAGCAGGAGAAGCAGAAGAAGCAGAAGCGGGAGGAGCAGAAGAAGAAGAAAAGAAGAAGAAGAAGAAGAAGAAACAGAAGAAAGAGAAGGAGCAGAAGGAGAAGCAGAAGCAGAAGGAGAAGCAAAAGAGAAGCAGAAGAAGCTGAAGAAGCAGTAGCAGGAGAAGCAGAAGCAGAAGAAACAGAAGTAGCCCAAGAAGCAGAAGGAGAACCTGAAGCAGAAGAGAAGCAGAAGCAGCAGAAGCTGGAAAAGTAGAAGCAGAAGAAACAGAACAAGCAGAAGAAGAAGCAGCAGGAGAAGCAGAAGAAGAAGAAGAAGGAGAAGGAGAAAGAGAAGGATTAGGAGTAGGAGAAACAGAAGGATAAGCAGAAGCAGAAAGAGAAGGAGAAGGAGAAGCAGGAGAAGCAGAAGAATCACAATCTGGAGAAGCAGAATGAGAAGCAGAAGGAGATGCAGAAGCAGAAAGAGAATCAAAAGCAGAAGGAGAAGCAGAAGAAACAGAAGAAGTAGAAGCAGAAGCAGGTGTAGCAGAAGCAGAAGGAAAAGCAGAAAAACAGGAAGGAGAAGGAGAAACAGAAGGAGAAGTAGAAGGAGAAGCAGAAAGAGAAGCAGGTAAAGCAGAAGAAGAAGAAAGAGAAGGAGAATCAGAAGGAGAAGCAGAAGAAGGAGAAGGAGAAACAGAAGCAGAAGAAGATGCAGAAGGAGAAGCAGGAGAAGCAGAAGAAGCAGAAGCAGAAGGAGAAGCAGGAGAAGCAGAAGAAGCAGAATCTGGAGAAGCAGAAGGAGAAGCAGAAGCAGAAAGAGAAGCAAAAGCAGAAGGAGAAGCAGAAGAAACAGAAGAAGCAGAGGCAGTAGCAGAAGAAGCAGAAGATTCAGAAGCAGAAGGAGAAGCAGAAGGAAAAGCAGAAGAACTAGAAGGAGAAGGAGAAGGAGAAACAGGAGTAGAAGCAGAAAGAGAAGCAGAAGAAGGAGCAGTAGAAGGAAAAGCAGCAGGAGAAACAGAAAGAGGAGCAGAAGGAGAAGCAGGAAATGCAGAAACAGGAGAAGAACAAGCAGAAGAAACAGGAGAAGGACAAGAAGCAGAAGCAGAAGGAGAAGCAGAAAGAGAAGGAGGGGAAGCAGAAGAAGCAGAAGCAGGAGAAGCAGAAGCATAAGAATCCGAAGAAGCAGAAGCAGAACCTGAAGCAGAAGGAGAAGCAGGAGAAGCAGAAGAATCAGAATCTGGAGAAGCAGAATGAGAAGCAGAAGGAGAAGTAGAAGCAGAAAGAGAATCAAAAGCAGAATGAGAAGCAGAAGGAGAAATTGAAGCAGAAGCAGAAGCAGAAGGAGAAGCAGAAGCAGAAGGAGAAGCAGAAGAAGGAGAAGGAGAAGCAGAAAGAGAAGCACAACGAGAAGCAGGAGAAGCAGTAGCAGGAGAAGCAGAAGCAGAAGAAACATAGGAAGGAGAAGA
>NW_012302821.1:0-1331 GCF_000151885.1 Dipodomys ordii | reverse complement strand
GAAGGAGAAGCAGAAATAGAAGCAGAAGAAGCAGAAGCAGAACTGAAGCAGAAGGAGAAGCAGGAGGAGCAGAAGAAGCAGAATCTGGAGAAGAAGGAGAACCAGAAGGAGAAGCAGAAGCAGAAAGAGAAGCAAAAGCAGAAGGAGAAGCAGAAAGAGAAGCAGAAGAAACAGAAGAAGCAGAAGCAGAAGCAGTAGCAGAAGAAGCTGAAGACGCAGAAGCAGATAGAGAAGCAGAAGGAATAGCAGAATAACGACAAGGAGAAACAGAAGGAGAAGAAGAATGAGAAGCAGAAGGAGAAGCAGGAAAAACAGAAGAAGCAGAAACAGACAGAGAAGCAGAAGAAGGAGAAGCAGAAGCAGAAGAAGAAGCAGAAGGAAAAGCACAAGCAGAAGGAGATGCAGAAGGAGTAGCAGGAGAAGCAGAAGAAGCAGAAGCAGAAGGAGAAGCAGAAGGAGAAGAAGCAGAATCAGAAGAAGCAGAAGGAGAAGTAGAAAGAGAAGCCGACGAAGAGAAGCAGAACGAGAAGCAGGAGAAGCAGAAGAAGCAGAGCGGGAGAAGCAGAAGAAGAAGAAACAGAAGAAATAGAAGGAGCAGAAGCAGAAGGAGGAGCAGAAGCAGAAGGAGAAGCAGGAAAAGCAGAAGAAGCAGAAGCAGGAGAAGCAGAAGGAGAAGAAACAGGAGAAGGACAAGAAACAGAAGCAGAAGGAGAAGCAGAAACAGAAGGAGAAGCAGAAAGAGAAGGAGGGGAAGCAGAAGAAGCAGAAGCAGGAGAACCAGAAGCATAAGAATCCGAAGAAGCAGAAGCAGAACCTGAAGCAGAAGGAGAAGCAGGAGAAGCATAAGAAGCAGAATCTGTAGAAGCAGAATGAGAAGCTGAAGGAGAAGCAGAAGCAGAAAGAGAATCAAAAGGAGAAGGAGAAGCGGAAGAAACAGAAGAAGCAGAAGCAGTAGCAGTTGCAGCAGAAGCAGAAGGAGAAGCAAAAGTAAAAGCAGAAGAACGAGAAGGAGAAACAGAAGGAGAAGCAGAAGGAGAAGCAGAAGAAGCAGAAGGAGAAGCAGAAGGAGAAACAGAAGCAGAAGAAGCAGCAGAAGGAGAAGCAGAAGCAGAAGAAGATGCAGAAGGAGAAGCAGAAGAAGCAGAAGAAGCAGAAGCAGAAGTAGAAGGAGATGTAGGAGAAGGAGAAGGAAGAGCCGCAGAAGCAATAGGAAAAGCAGAAGAAGAAGCAGAAGCAGAATGAGAAGCAGAAAGAGAAGCAGTAGAAGAAGAAGAAGCAGGAAAAGCAGAAGCAGCAGAAAGAGAAGAAGAAGTAGAAGAAGAAGAAGAAGT
>NW_012302820.1:0-1808 GCF_000151885.1 Dipodomys ordii | reverse complement strand
AGGGGAATTGAAGTCGAAGCTTAAGGGAAGCTTAATCCGATGTTGATCAGAGTAGGAGAAGATAGCAGAAGGGGAGCAGATAGTGAGCATAATGAGAAGCAGGAGAAGCAGAGCAGGAGAAGCAGAAGCAGAGAACATAGGAAGGAGAAGAAGCAGAAGCAGAAGGAGAAGCTGAACAGTAGGAAAAGCAGAAAGTGAAGCAGGAGAAGCAGAAGATGCAGCAGCAGGATAAGCAGAAGCAGAAGAAGCGGAAGAAGCAGAATTGAAGCAGAAAGAGAAGCAGGAGAAGCAGAAGAAGCAGAATCTGGAGAAGCAGAAGGAGAAGCAGAAGCAGAAAGAGAAGCAAAAGCAGAAGGAGAAGCAGAAGGTGAAGCCGAAGAAACAGAAGAAGCAGAGGCAGTAGCAGAAGAAGCAGAAGATGCAGAAGCAGAAGGAGAAGCAGAAGGAAAAGCAGAAGAACGAGAAGGAGAAGGAGTAGGAGAAACAGAAGGAGAAGCAGAAAGAGAAGCCGAAGAAGGAGCAGGAGAAGGAAAAGCAGCAGGAGAAGCAGAAAGAGCAGCAGAATGAGAAGCAGGAGATGCAGAAACTTGAGAAGCAGAAGCAGAAGAAACACAAGAAGGACAAGAAGCAGAAGCAGAAGGAGAAGCAGAAACAGAAGGAGAAGCAGAAAGAGAAGGAGGGAAAGCAGAAGAAGCAGAAGCAGGAGAAGCAGAAGCATAAGAATGTGAAGAAGCAGAAGGAGAACCTGAAGCAGAAGGAGAAGCAGGAGAAGCAGAAGAAGCAGAATCTGGAGAAGCAGAAGGAGAAGCAAAAGGAGAAGCAGAAGCAGAAAGAGAATCAAAACAGAAGGAGAAGCAGAAGAAACAGAAGAAGTAGAAGCAGTAGCAGTTGTAGCAGAAGCAGAACGAGAAGCAGAAGGAAAAGCAGAAGAACAAGAAGGAGAAGGGAAACAGAAGGACAAGCAGTAGGAGAATAAGAAGGAGAAGCAGAAGAAGGAGAAGCAGAAGCAGAAGAAGATGCAGAAGGAGAAGCAGAAGAAGCAGAAGCAGAAGGAGAAGCAGGAAAAGCAGAAGAAGCAGAAGCAAAAGGAGAAGCAAAAGAATGAGAAGGAGAAGCAGAAGCAGAAGCATAAGGACAAGCACAAGCAGAAGGAGGTGCAGAAGGAGAAGCAGGAGAAGCAGAAGAAGCAGAAGCTGAAGGAGAAGCAGAAGTAGGAGAAGGTGAAGGTGGAGAAGCAGAAGGAGAAGCAGAAGCAGAATGAGAAGCAGAAAGAGAAGCAGGAGAACGACAAGAAGCAGAAGCAGGAGAAGCCGAAAGGGAAGAAGCAGAAGAAGCAGAAACATTAGCAGAAGGAGAAGCAGAAGCAGAAGGAGAAGCAGCAGAAGAAGTAGAACCAGAAATTCAGGCAGGAGAAACAGAAGAAGCAGAAGCAGAAGGAGAAGCAAAAAGAGAAGCACAAGGAGTAGTAAAAGAAGCAGCAGAAGGAGAAGCAGCAGAAGAAGCAGAAAAACAAGCAGGAGAAGCAGAAGCAGAAAGAGAAGTAGAAGCAGAAGAAGCAGAACCAGAAGAAGAAGCAGTAGAAGCATAAGAAGCAGAAGCAGGAGAAGCAGAAGCAGAAGAAAAAGAAGAAGCATAAGAAGCAGAAATAGAAGCAGAGGGAGAAACAGAAGAAGGAGAAGGAGCAGCAGAAGGTGAAGCAGAAGGAGATGCAGAAGCAGAAAGAGAAGCAGAAACAGAAGGAGAAGTTGGAGAATCAGAAGAAGCATTAGCAGAAAGAGAAGCAGAAGAGGGAGAAGGAGAAGCAGAAG
>NW_012302819.1:0-3140 GCF_000151885.1 Dipodomys ordii | reverse complement strand
TACAGCGGGAACACAGCGGGACACAGCGGGGTACACAGCTGGGGACACAGCAGGACACAGCGGGGGACACAGCGAGGACACAGCGGGACACAGCGGGACACAGCGTGGGACAAAGTGGGAGACAGCAGGGGACACAGCGAGGACACAGCGGGACACAGCGGCGACACATAGAGGACAGAGTGGGTGACACAGTGGGGAACAGAGCGGGACACAGCGGGACCCAGCAGGGACAAAGCATGAGACACAGCGGTGGACAGAGCGGAAGACAGAGGCGGATACAGCGAGGACACAGCGGGACACAGTGGGGACACAAAGGTGGCTCAGGGGGGGGCCAAAGCGGGAGACAAAGTGGGACACCATGGAACACAGCGGGACACAGCGTGAAACAGCGGTGAACCTGCGGGGACACAGCGGGACACAGCGGGGGACACAGCGGGACCCAGCAGGACACAGCGGGACCCAGCAGGACACAGCGGGACCCAGCAGGACACAGCGGGGGACACAGCGGGACTCAGCGGGCACACAGAGGGGACACAGCGGGACACAGCGGGACACAGCGGGGACAGAGCGGGACACAGTCGGACACAGCGGGACACAGCGGGGGACACAGCGGGACACAGCGGGGGACCCAGCGAGGACATAGCGGGGGACACAGCGGGGGACACAGCGACACAGCGGGACACAGTGGGGGACACAGCGGGACACAGCGGGACACAGCGTCGATACGGAGGGGACTCAGCGGAGGACACAGCGGGGGACACAGCGGGGGACAAAGTGGGACACCACGGGACACAGTGTGACACAGCGGGACACAGCGGGGACACTGCGGGGACACAGCAGGATAAAGCGGGGGACACAGCGGGACACAGCGGGACACAGCGGGGGACACAGCAGGGGACAGCGTAGACAGAGAAGGGCCACAGCGGGACAGAGCGGGACACAGTTGGACACAGCGGGGTACACAGCGGGACACAGCGGGCACACCGGGGACACAGCGGGACACAGCGGGACACAGTGGGGACACAGTGGGACACAGCGGGACAAAGTGGGGGACACAGCGGGACACAGCGTGGGACACAGAGAGGACACATTGGGACACAGCGGGGGACACAGTGCGGACACAGCGGGACACAGCCGGGGAAAAAGTGGGACACAGCGGGGACACAGCAGTGGACACAGCGGGACACAGCGGGGGACACAGCCGGACACAGCAGGGGAAAACAGTGGGGGACACAGCGGGACACAGTGGGACACAGCGCGGGACACATGGGGGACACAGCGGGACACAGCGGGGACACAGCAGTATACAGCGGGGGACACAGCAGTATACAGCAGGACACAGTGGGGACACAGCAGGGACACAGCGGAAACACAGCTGGACAGAGCAGGACACAGCGGAGACTCACCAGGGGACACAGCGGGGGACAAACTGGGACACCACGGGACACAGTGGGACACAGCGGGACACAGTGGGGACACTGCAGGGACATAGCGGGACACAGCGGGGTACACAGCGGGACACAGCAGTGGACACAGCGGGGACACAGCGGGACACAGTGGGGGACACAGCGAGGACACATCGGGTCACAGCGGGACACAGCATGGGACAAAGCAGGAGACAGCGGGGGCCACAGCAAGGACACAGCTGGACACAGCAGGGTACACAGCGGGAGACACAGAAGGGTACACAGCGGGACACAGCGAGAAACACAGCGAGGTCACAGCGGGGGCCAAAGCAGGACAACACGGTACACAGTGTGACACAGTAGGACACAACGGGGACACTGCAGGGGCCCAGCGGGACAAAGCGGGGGACACAGCGGGACACAGTGGGAACACAGCGGGAGACACAGCGGGGGACAGCAGGGGACAGAGAGGGGACAAAGCGGTACACAGCGGGGACACTGCTGGACACAGCGGGGTACACAGCGGGACACAGAAGGCACACAGTGGGGACACAGCGGGCAACACAGCGGGACACAGTGGGTCACAGCGGGGGACACAGCGGGACACAGCGGGACACAGAGGGGGACACAGCGGAATACACCGTGGGACATATCGAGGACACAGCGGGACACAGCGGGACACAGCAGGGACACAGCAGGGACACAGCGGGGGACACAGCGAGGACACAGCGGGACACAGCGGGGACACTGCGGGAGCATAGCGGGACACAGCGGGGTACACAGCGGGACACAGCGGAGTACACAGCTGGGGACACAAAGGGACACATCGGGGGACACAGCTGGACCCAGCATGACACAGCGTCGATACAGTGGGGACCTGCGGGACATAGCGGGGTACACAGCTGGGGACACAACGGGACACAGCAGTGGACACAGCGAGGACACAGCGGGACACAGCTGGGACACTGAGGGAACATAGAGGGACACAGCGGGTACACAGCGGGACACAGCGGGGGACACAGAGTGGTACACAGCGGGACACAGCTGGAAACATAGCGAGGTCACAGCGGGGGAAAAAGCGGGACAACACGGGACACAGTGTGACACAGCGGGACAGAACGGTGAGACAGCAGGGGCAAAGCGGGACAAAGCAGGGACACAGCGAGACACAGCGGGACACCGCGGGGGACACAGCGGGGGACAGCAGGGGACAGGGGACACAGCGGGACACAGCGGGGACACAGCTGGACACAGCGGGGTACACAGAGGGACACAGCGGGCACACACTGGGGACACAGCGGGACACAGCAGAACTCAGCGGGAGACACAGCAGTACACAGCGGGACACAGTGTGACACACCGGGGAGACAGCAGGGACACAGTGGGGGACAAAGCGGGACACAGCGGGTCAGAGCGGGGGACACAGCGGGACACAGCGGGAGACACAGAGGGGTGCACAGCGGGACACAGCGGGGAACACAGCGAGGACACAGCGGAACACAGCGGGACACAGCGTCGATACAGTGGGGACAGAGCGGGTCACAGCAAGGACACAGCGGGACACAGCGGGGGACACAGCGGGACACAGCGGGGACACAGCGGGGACTCATCGTGGGACACAGCGGGACACAGCGGGGGACACAGCGTGACACGGCGGGGACAAAGCTGGACACAGAGGGGTACACAGAGGGACACAGCAGGGACACAGCGGGGAAACAGCGTGACACAAAAGGA
>NW_012302818.1:0-3140 GCF_000151885.1 Dipodomys ordii | reverse complement strand
ACAGGAGGACACAGCGGATACACGGCGGGGACACAGCGCGTGTACACAGCGAGACCCAGCGGGACCCAGCGGGGACACAGCAGGGACACAGCGGGACCCAGCGGGGAACACAGAGGGACATAGCAGTTACACAGCGAGGACACACCAGGGACACAGCGGGACACAGCGGGGACACAGCCGGGACACAGCGGGACCCAGCGGGGACACAGCGGGGACACAGCGGGGACACAGAGGGACAAAGCAAGGGACAGAGAGGCGGACACAGCAGGACACAGCGGGACAAAGCAGGACAGAGCGGAACACAGAGAGAACACAACGGGACACAGCTAGGACACATCTGGGACACAGTGGGGACACAGCGGCACACAGCGGGAGACACAGTGGGACACAGAAGGGGATACAGCGAGGACACAGAGGGGACATAGGGGGACACTGCGGGACACAGTGGGACACAGCGTGGACACAGAGGGATATAGCAGTTACACAGCGAGGACATACCAGGGACACAGCGGGACACAGCGGGGACACAGAGGGGACACAGCGGGGGACACAGTGTGGGACACAGGGGTAAACAGCGGGGGACACAGTGGGACTCAGAGGCAGACACAGCTGTACACATCGGGACACAGCGGGGACACAGCAGGACACAGCAGGGACACAGCGGGACACAGCGGGGTGAGCGGGGACACAGAGGGACACAGCGGGACACAGCGGGACACAGCGGGACACAGCGGGGACACAGCGGCGGACAGGAAGCACACAGCGGGACACAGCGGGACACAGCGGGGACACAGCAGGGGACGCAGCAGGGGACAAAGCGGGGACACAGCGGGACATAGTGGGAACCCAGCAGGACACAGCAGGAGACATAGCAGGGGACACACTGGGATACAGCAGGGACACAGCAGGACACAGCGGGACACAGCGGGACACAGCAGGACACAGCAGGGTCACAGCAGGACACAGTGGAGGACACAGCAGGGGACACAGCGGGAGACACAGCGGGACACAGCGGGAGACATAAAGGTGGACACAGGGGGACACAGCTGCGACACATCGCGACACAGCGGGGTTAATAGCGAGGACCCAGCGGGACGCAGGAGGACAAAGCGGGTATACAGCGGGGACACAGCGGGGGACATAGTGGGACACAGTATGGGACACAACGGGACACAGCGCGACACAGCGGGGACACAGCAGGGGACACAGCGAGGACACTTTGGGACACAGCGTGGACACAGCCGGGACAGCGGGGACACAGCAGAACACAGCGGTACACAGCGGGACACAGCAGGGACACAGCGGGACACAGCTGGACACAGCGGGAGACACAACGGGACACAGCATGGGGCAGAGCGGGACACAGCGGGAGACAAAGCGGGAGACAGTAGGGAGACACAGCGGGACACAGTGGGACAAGCGGGGACACAGCGGGACACAGCTGGGACACAGCGGGACACAGCGGGAACACAGCGGGGACACAGCAGGGTACACACTGGGACACAGTGGGACACAGCCGGGGAACACAGCGCGGACACAGCGGGAATACAGAGGGACACAGCAGGGGACAGCGGGAACAGAGCGAGGACATAACGGGGAACACAGCGGGACACAGCGGGGACACAGCGGGACACAGCGGGGACACAGGAGGACTAAGCGGGGACACAGCGGGGACACAGTGGGGAGAAAGCGGGGGACAGCAGGGAGACACAGCAGGACACAGTGGGACACAGCGGGGACACAGCGGAACACAGCCGGGGACACAGCGGGAACACAGCGGGGGACAGCGGGAGGCACAACCGGACACAGCGAGGGACAGAGCGGGACACAACAGGGGACAAAGCGGGAGACACAGCGGGACACAGCTGGGGACCCAGCGGGACACTGCAGGACACAGCGGGGACACAGTGGGACACAGCGGGGGACAAAGAGGCGGACAGAGCGGGACAGAGCGGGACACATCGGGGACACAGCGGGGACATAGAAGGACAAAAGGGGGACCCAGCAGGACACAGCTGGACACAGCAGGGACAAAGCGAGGACAGAGTGGGACACAGCATCGCCACAGCGGGGACACAGCGGGACACAGCGAGGGACACAGCAGGGGACACAACGGGGGACAACGGAGACAAAGTGGGACACAGGGGGGACAGCGGGGACACGGCGGGACACTGCGGGGGACACAGCGGGGGACACTGCGGGACACAGCGGGACACAGCGTGGACCCAGCGGGCGACAGGGGGACACAACGGGACACAGCGGGGACACAGCGCGGGACAGCGGCGACACAGTGAGACACAGCGGGTCACAGCGGGACACAGCGGGACACAGCGGGGACACAGCGGGGGACAGCGGGGACACAGCGGGACACAGCCGGGACACAGCGGGACACAGATGGAGACACAACGGGACACAGTAGGGGACACAGCAGGATATAACGGGGGACAAAGTGGGTGACACAGCAGGACACAGCGGGGACACATCGGGACACAGTGGGACACAGCGGGGACACAACGGGACACAGCGGGGACACAGCGGGGGACAGCGGGAGACACACTGGACACAACGGGGCTCAAAGCGGGACACAACAGGGGACAAAGCGGGAGAAACAGTGGGACACAGCGGGACACTGCGGGTCACAGTGGGGAAAACAGCAGGGGTCACAGCGGGACACAGCGGGACACAGCGGGGACACAGCGGGACACAGTGGGGGACACAGCAGGACACAGCGGGGGAACAAGGGAAAGACACAACAGGACACAGCGGGGGACACAGCGGGACACAGAGGGACACAGCGGAGGACACAGCGGGGGACAAAGAGAGAGACCACGGGACACAGCTGGGGACACAGCGGGGACACAGCGTGGGACAACGGGGACACAGCGGAACAGAGCGGGACACAGCGGTGCAACAGCGGGGACACAGAGGGGGACAGCAGGGAGACACAGCGGGACACAGCGGTATAGAGTGGGGGACAAAGCGGGGGACACAGCGGGACACAGCGGGGGACACAGCGGGGGGCACAGCGGGGCAAGCAGCGGGACAAGCGGGGGACCCAGCGGGCGACCCGGCGGGGCACCCAGCGGGGGACACAGCAGAGAAACAACAGGGACACAGTGGGGACACAGAGGGACACAGAG
>NW_012302817.1:0-3140 GCF_000151885.1 Dipodomys ordii | reverse complement strand
GAGAATGAGAAGGAGAAGCAGGAGAAGCAGAAGAAGCAGAAGCAGGAGAAGCAGAAGCAGAATGAAAAGCAGAAGAAGGAGAAATTGAAACAGAAGAAGATGCAGAAGGAGAAGCAGAAGCAGTAGTAGAAGCAGAAGAAGGAGAAGCAGAAGGAGAAGCATAAAGAGAAACAGAAGGAGAAGCAGGAGAAGCAGAAGCAGGAGAAGCAGAATCAGAAGAAATAGAAGAAGGAGAAGAAGCAGAAGCAGAAAGAGAAGCAGAAACAGAAGGAAAAGCAGAAATAGAAGCAGAAGAAGCCGAAGAAGCAAAAGCAGAACCTAAAGCAGAAGGAGAAGCAGGAGAAGCAGAAGAAGCAGAATCTGGAGAAGAAGAAGGAGAACCAGAAGGACAAGCAGAAGCAGAAAGAGAAGCAAAAGCAGAAGGAGAAGCAGAAGGAGAAGCAGAAGAAACAGAAGAAGCAGAATCAGTAGCAGAAGAAGCTGAAGATGCAGAACCAGAAAGAGAAGCAGAAGGAATAGCACAAGAACGAGAAGGAGAAATAGAAGGAAAAGCAGAAGGAGAAGCAGGAAAAGCAGAAGAATCAGAAGCAAACGGAGAAGCAGAAGAAGGAGAAGGAGAAGCCGGAGCAGTAGAAGAAGCAGAAGGAAAAGCACAAGCAGAAGGAGATGCAGAAGGAGAAGCAGGAAATGCAGAAGACACAGAAGCAGAAGGAGAAGAAGAAGGAGAAGAATCAGAATCAGAAGAAGCAGAAGCAGAAATAGAAAGAAAAGCCGACGAAGAGAAGCAGAACGAGAAGCAGGAGAAGCAGAAGAAGCACAAGCGGGAGAAGCAGAAGAAGAAGAAAAAAAAGAAGGAGCAGGAGCAAAAGCAGAAGGAGAAGCAGAAAGAGAAGCAGGAAAAGCAGAAGAAGCAGAAGCAGGAGAAGCAGAAGGAGAAGAAACAGGAGAAGGACAAGAAGCAGAAAGAGAAGCAGTAGAAGCAGAAGAGGCAGGAAAAGCAGAAGCAGAAGAAAGACAAGAAGAAGAAGACGAAGGAGAAGAAGAAGAAGCAGCAGCATAAGGAGAAGCAGAAGGAGAAGCATAAGGAGAAGTATAAGGAGAAGCATTAGAAGCAGAAGAAGCAGAAGCAGGAGAAGCTGAAGCAGAAGAAAAAGAATAAGCAAAAGAAGCAGAAGCAGAAGCAGTGAGAGAAGCAGAAGAAGGAGAAGGAGAAGGAGCAGCAGAAGGAGAAGCAGAAGCAGAAAGAGAAGCAGAAACAGAAGGAGAACAAGAAGGAGAAGCAGGAGAATCAGAAGAAGCAGAAAGAGAAGGAGAAGAAGGAGAAGCAGAAGTAGAATCCGAAGAAACAGAAGAAGAAGAAGCAGAAGAAACAGAAGCAAAAGAAACAGAAGAAGGAGAAGAGCAGAAGTAGAAGGAGAAGCAGAAGCAGAAGCAGAAGGAGAAGCAGAAAGAGAAGCAGGAGAACCAGAAGAAGCAGGAGAAGCAGAAGCAGAAGAAACAGGAGAAGCCGAAGAAGCAGAAGCAGAATCTGAAGCAGAAAGAGAAACAGAAGAAGCACAATCTGAAGCAGAAGCAGAAGAAATAGAAATAGTAGAATAAGCAGAAGCAGAAGCACCAGGACAAGTAGAGGAACAAGAAGGAGAAGGCGAAAGAGAAGGATTAGGAGTAGGATAAGCAAAAGGATAAGCTGAAGCAGAAAGAGACGCAGAAGGAAAAGCAGCACGAGAAGTAGGAGAAGCAGGAGAAGCAGAAGCAAGAGAAGCAGAAGAAACAGAAGACGCAGAAGCAGAATGAGAAGCAGAAGGAGAAATTGAAGCAGAAGGAGAAGCAGAAGCAGAAGGAGAAGCAGAAGAAGGAGACGTAGAAGCAGAAAGAGAAGCAGAACGAGAAGCAGGAGAAGCAGAAGCAGGAGAAGCAGAAACAGAAGAAACAGAAGAAGGAGAAGAAGCAGAAGCAGAAGGAGAAGCAGAAACAGAAGGAAAAGCAGAAAGAGAAGCAGAAGAAGCAGCAGCAGGAGAAGCAGAAGTAGAAGAAGCCGAAGAAGCAGAAGCAGAACCTGAAGCAGAAGGAGAAGCAGAAGAAGCAGAATCTGGAGAAGCAGAAGGAGAAGCAGAAGCAGAAAGAGAAGCAACATCAGAAGGAGAAGCAGAAGGAGAAGCAGAAGAAATAGAAGAAGCAGAGGCAGTAGCAGAAGAAGCAGAAGATGCAGAAGCAGAAGGAGAAGCAGAAGGAAAAGCAGAAGAACGAGAAGGAGAAGGAGTAGGAGAAACAGAAGGAGAAGCAGAAAGAGAAGCAGAAGAAGGAGCAGGAGAAGGAAAAGCAGCAGGAGAAGCAGAAAGAGCAGCAGAAGGAGAAGCAGGAGATGCAGAAACTTGAGAAGCAGAAGCAGAAGAAACACAAGAAGGACAAGAAGCAGAAGCAGAAGGAGAAGCAGAAAGAGAAGGAGAAGCAGGAAGAGAAGGAGGGAAAGCAGAAGAAGCAGAAGCAGGAGAAGCAGAAGCATAAGAATGTGAAGAAGCAGAAGGAGAACCTGAAGCAGAAGGAGAAGCAGGAGAAGCAGAATCTGAAGAAGCAGAATAAGAAGCAGAACGAGAAGCAGAAGCAGAAAGAGAATCAAAAGCAAAAGGACAAGCAGAAGAAACAGAAGAAGTAGAAGCAGAAGCAGTTTTAGCAGAAGCAGAAGGAAAAGCAGAAGAACAAGAAGGAGAAGGAGAAACAGAAGGAGAAGCAGAAAGAGACGCAGGTAAAGCAGACGAAGAAGAAGCAAAAGGAGAATCAGAAGGAGAAGCAGAAGAAGATGCAGAATGAGAAGCAGGAGAAGCAGAAGAAGCAGAAGCAGGAGTAGAAGCAGGAAAAGCAGAAGAAGCAGAAGCAAAAGGAGAAGCAAAAGAAGGAGAAGGAGAAGCAGAAGCCGAAGCATAAGGACAAGCACAAGCAGAAGGAGATGCAGAAGGAGAAGCAGGAGAAGCAGAAGAATCAGAAGCTGAAGGAGAAGCAGAAGTAGGAGAAGGAGAAGGAGGAGAAGCAGAAGGAGAAGCAGAAGCGGAATGAGAAGCAGAAAGAGAAGCAGGAGAAGCACAAGAAGCAGAAGCAGGAGAAGCCGAAAGAGAAGAAGCAGAAGAAGCAGAAACATTAGCTGA
>NW_012302816.1:0-3140 GCF_000151885.1 Dipodomys ordii | reverse complement strand
GCTGTGTCTCATGCTTTGTCCCCGCTGTGTCCCACTGTAGTTCTAGCTGTGTCCCCCTGTGCCCCCACTGTGTCCCGTTGTGTCCACAGCTGTGTACCACGCTGTGTAATGCTGTGTCCCCGCAATATCGACGCTGTGTCCCGCTGGGTACCTCTGTGTCTTCGCTGTGTTCACGGCTGTGTCCCGCAGTGTCCCTCGCTGTGTCCCCCGCTGTGTCCTCGCTGTGTTCCCCGCTGTGTCCCGCTGTGTCCCGCTGTGTCCCGCTGTGTCCTCGCTCTGTCCACCGCTGTGTCCCGCTGTGTCCACCGCTGTGTACCGCTGTGTCCCCAGTTGTGTCCCACTGTGTCCCGCTGTGGCCCCCGCTGTGGCCCCCGCTGTGTCCCGCTGTGTCCCCCGCTGTCTCCCGCTGTGTCCACTGCTGTGTCCCCGCTGTGTCCCACTTTTTCCCCCGCTGTGTCCCGCTGTGTCCTCGCTGTGTCTCCCGCTGTGTCCCGCTGTGTCCTCGCTGTGTCCCCTGCTGTGTCCCGCTGTGTCCCCTGCTGTGTCCTGATGTGTCCCGCTTTGTCCCGCTGTGTCCCTGCTGTGACCCTCAGTGTCCCGGTGTGTCCCCGCTGTGGCCCCTCTGTGTCCCGCTGTGTCCCGCTCTGTCCCTGCTGTGTCCTGCTGTGTCACGCTGTGTCCCCGCTTTGTGCCCGCTGTGTCCCGCTGTGTACTCCGTTGTGTCAGGCTGTGTCCCCCGCTTTGTCCCGCTGTGTCCCCGCAGTGTCGCCGCTGTGTCCCGCTGTGTCACACTGTGTCCCATGGTGTCCTGCTTTATCCCCAGCTGTGTCCCCCGCTGAGTACCCTCGGTGTCCTGCTGTGTCCCGCTGTGTTCCGTGGTGTCCCGCTTTGTCCCCTGCTGTGTCCCCCGCTGAGTCCCCGCTGTGTCCCCGCTGTGTCCCGCTCTGTCCTCCCTGTGTCCCCCGCTGTGTCCCGCGTTGTCCCCTGCTGTTTCCCACTGTGTCTACTGCTGTGTTCCTGCTGTGTCCCGCTGTGTCCCCCTGTGTCCTCACTGTGTCCCACGCTGTGTTCTGCTGAGTCCTTGCTGTGTCCCCCGATGTGCCCGGTTGTGTCCCCAGCTGTGTACCCCGCTTTGGCCCACTCTGTCCCCGCTGTATCGACGCTGTGTCCCGCTGGGTCCCACTGTGTCCTCGCTTTGTCCACCGCTGTGTCCCGCTGTGTCCACCGCTGTGTCCTGCTGTGTCCCCGCTCTGTCCCGCTGTGTCCACCGCTGTGTCCCGCTGTTTCCCCCGCTGTGTCCCGCTGTGTCCTTGCTGTGTCCCCCGCTGTCTCACTCTCTGTCCCCCACTGTGTCTCACGCTTTGCCCTGCTGTGTCCCACTGTGTTCCGCTGTGTCCCGCTGTGCCCCCACTGTGTCCCGTTGTGTCCACAGCTGTGTACCATACTGTATAATGCTGTGTCCCTGCTGTATCGACGATGTGTCCCGCTGGGTCCTGCTATGTACTCCGTTGTGTCCAGCTTTGTCACCGCTGTGTCCCCGCTTTGTCCTGCTCTGTCCTCGCTGAGTTCGCCGCTGGGTCCCGCTGTGTCCCCCGCTGTGTTCCGCTGTGTCACGCTGTGTCCCGCTCTGTCCCTGCTGTGTCCCGCTGTGCCCTGCTGTGTCCTAGCTGTGTCCCCCGCTGTCTCGAGCTCTGTCCCTCGCTGTGTCTCACGATTTGTCCTTGCTTTGTCCCACTGTGTCCCGCTGTGTCCCGCTTTGCCCACACTGTGTCCCCTTGTGTCCACAGATGTGTACCACACTGTGTAATGCTGTATCCCAGGTGTATCGACGCTGTGTCCTGCTGGGTCCCGCTGTGTCCTCGCTGTGTTCCCTGCTGTGTTCCGCTGTGTCCCCCGGTGTGTCCCCCGCTGTGTCCTCGCTGTGTCCCCCGCTGTATCCCGCTGTGTCCTCGCTGTGTCCCCCGCTGTGTCCCTCTGTGTCCCCCGCTGTGTCCCGCTGTGTCCCGCTGTGTCCCCTGCTGTGTACCCTGCTTGGTCCCGCTGTGTCCTCGCTGTGTCCTGCTCTGTCTCCTCCTTGTCCCCGCTGTGTTCCGTTGTGTCCCGTGGTGTCCCGCTTTGTCCCCCACTGTGTCCCCCGCTGAGTCCCCGCTGTGTCCCCGCTGTGTCCCGCTCTGTCCTCCCTGTGTCCCCGGCTTTGTCCCGCTGTGTCCCCTGCTGTGTCCTGCTGTGTCTACTGCTTTGTTCCTGCTGTGTCCCGCTGTGGCCCACTCTGTCCCCGCTGTATGGACGCTGTGTCCCGCTGTGTCCCGCTGTGTCCTCGCTGTGTCCACCACTGTGTACCGCTCTGTCCACCGCTGTGTCCCGCTGTGTCCCCCGCTCTGTCCCCCTTTGTCTACCGCTGTGTCCCGCTGTTTCCCCCGCTGTGTGCCGCTGTATCCTCGCTGTGTCCCCCTCTGTCTCCCACTCTGTCCCACGCTGTGACTCACGCTTTGTCCCCGATGTGTCCCACTGTGTTCCGCTGTGTCCCGCTGTGACCCCACTGTATCCCGTTGTGTCCACAGCTGTGTACCACGCTGTGTAACGCTGTGTCCCCGCTGTATCGACGCTGTGTCCCGCTGTGTCCCTCAGTGTCCCCCGCTGTGTCGCCCGCTGTGTCCTCGCTGTGTTCCCCGCTGTGTCCCACTGTGTCCCCCGCTGTGTCTCGCTGTGTCCCGCTCTGTCCCTGCTGTGTCCCGCTGTGTCCTGCTGTGTCCTCGCTGTGTCCCCCGCTGTCTCCCGCTCTGTCCCCCGCTACGTCTCACGATTTGTCCTCGCTGTGTCCCACTGTGTCCCGCTCTGCCCCCACTGTGTCCCGTTGTGTCCACAGATGTGAACCACGCTGTGTAACGCTGTGTCCCCGCTGTATCGACGCTGTGTCCCGCTGGGTCCCGCTGTGTCCTCGCTGTGTTCCACGCTGTGTCCCGCAGTGTCCCCCGCTGTGTCCCCGCTGTTTCCTCGCTGTGTCCCCCACTGTGTCCCGCTGTGTCCTCGCTGGGTCATCCACTGTGTCCCGCTGTGTTCCCCGCTGTGTCCCGCTGTGTCCCGCTCTGTCCCAGCAACATGTCCCTGCTGTGTCCCGCTGTGTTCTGCTGTGTCCTCGC
>NW_012302815.1:0-3140 GCF_000151885.1 Dipodomys ordii | reverse complement strand
CTGTGTCCCCGCTGTGTCCCTGCTGTGACCTGCTGTGTCACACTGTGTCCCGTTGTGTCCGGCTTTGTCACCCGCTGTGTCCCCCGCTGAGTCGCGCTACGTCCCCGCTGTGTCCCAATGTGTCCTCGCTGTGTCTCCCGCTGTGTCCCGCAATGTCTCCCCTGTGTCCACCGCTGTGTCCTGCTGTGTCCCGCTGTGTCCCCCGCTGTATACCCCACTGTGTCCCGCTGTGTCCCCCGCTGTGTCCTGCTGTGTCCTCGCTGTGTCCCGCTCTGTCTCCCCCTTGTCCCCCGCTGTGTCCCGCTGTGTCCCCTGGTGTCCCGCTTTGTCCCCCGCTGTGTCCCCGGTGAGTCCCCGCTGTGTGCCGCTGTGTCCCGCTGTGTCCTCCCTGTGTCCCTTGCTATGTCCCGCTGTGTCCCCTGCTGTGTCCCGCTGTGTCTACTGCTGTGTTCCTGCTGTGTCCCGCTGTGTCCCGCTGTGTCCTCGCTGTATCCCTCACTGTGTTCCGCTGTGTCCACGCTGTGTCCCCCGATGTGCCCCGTTGTGTCTCCAGCTGTGTACCCCGCTGTGTCCCGCTGTGTCCCCGCTGTATCGACGCTGTGTCCCGCTGGGTCCCGATGTGTCCTCGCTGTGTCCACCGCTGTGTCCCGCTGTGTCCCCCGCTCTATCCCGCTGTGTCCAATGCTGTTTCCCGCTGTGTCCTCGCTTTGTCCCACGCTGTGTTCCGCTGTGTCCTCGCTTTGTCCCCCGCTGTGTCCCGCTGTGTCCCCGCTGTGTCCCAATGTGTCCTCGCTGTGTCCCCCGCTGTGTCCTGCTGTGTCCCCCGCTGTGTCCTGCTGTGTCCCCGCTGTGTCCCCCGCTGTTTCCCGCTGTGTATCCCGCTGTGTCCTGCTATGTTTCCGCACTGTCTCCCCCTTGTCCACCACTGTGTCCCGCTGTTTCAAGTGGTGCCCCGCTTTGTCCCCCGCTGTGTCCCCCGGTGAGTCCCCGTTGTGTCCCCACTGTGTCCCCCGTGTGTCCCTGCTGTTTCCCCGCTGTGTCCCGCTGAGTCCCGCTGTGTACTGCTGTGTCCCCCGCTGAGTCCCACTGTGTCCCCGCTGTGTCCCAATGTGTCCTCGCTGTGTCCCACACTGTGTCCCGCTGTGTCCCCCCTTTATCCCACGCTGTGTCCCGCTGTGTCCCCCGCTGTGTCCCCTGCTGTGTCCCTCTGCGTCCCGCTGTTTACCCCGCTGTGTCCTGGTATGTTCCCCCAGTGTCCCCGCTGTGTCCCTCTGTGTCCCGTGTGTCCCGTGCTGTCCTGCTTTGTCCCCCGCTGTGTTCCCCGGTGAGTTTCCGCTGTGTCCCTGCTGTGTCCCGCTTTGTCCTCCCTGTGTCCCCCGCTGTGTCCCGCTGTGTTCCCCGCTGGGTCCCGCTGTGTCTACTGCTGTGTCCCCACTGTGTCCCGCTGTGTCCCCACTGTGTACCCGCTGTTTCCTGCTATGTACTACGCTGTGTCCAGCTGGGTCACCGCTTTGTCCCGCTGTGTCCCCTCTCTGTCTCCGCTGACCCAAGCTGTGTCCCCCGCTGTGTCCCGCTTTGTCCCGCTGTGTCCCCCGCTTTGTCCCGCTGTGTCCCCGCAGTGTCCCCGCTGTGTACCATTACGTCACACTGTGTCCCATGGTGTCCCGCTTTGTCCCCCGCTGTGTCCCCCGCCTATTCCCCTCTGTGTCACCGCTGTGTCCCGATGTGTCCCCGCTGTTTCGAAGTTGGGTCCCGCTGGGTCCCGCTGTGTCCTCCCTGTGTTCCCCGCTGTGTCCCGCTGTGTCCCCCACTGTGTCCCGCTGTGTCTACTGCTATGTCCCCGCTGTGTCCCGCTGTGTCCTCGCTGTGTCCCACGCTGTGTTCCGCTGTGTCCTTGCTGTGTTACCCACTGTGTCCCGCTGTGTACCCCTCTGTGTCCCCCGCTGTGTCCCGCTGTGTCCCCGGCTGTGTCCCCCGCTGAGTCCTGCTGTGTCCCCGCTGTGTCCCAATGTGTCCTCGCTGTGTCCCCCGCTGTGTCCCGCTGTGTCCTCCCTGTGTCCCCCGCTGTGTCCCGCTGTGTCCCCTGCTGTGTTCTGCTGTGTTTCCCGCTGTGTCCCGCTGTGTCCTTGCTGTGTCCCCCGTTGTGTGCCGCTGTGTCATCGTTGTGTCCCCCGCTGTGTCCCGCTGTGTCCCCCGCTGTGTGCCGCTGTGTCCCGCTGTATCCCGCTGTGTCCCCGCTGTGCGCCCTCTGTGTCCCGCTGTGAACCCACTGTGTCCCGTTGTGTCCACAGCTGTGTACCACGGTGTGTAATGCTGTGTCCCCGCTGTATCGACACTGTGTCCCGCTGGGTCCCACTGTGTCCTCGCTGTGTTCCCCCTGTGTCCCGCTTTGTCCCCCGCTCTATCCCCGCTGTGTCCCCGGTGTGTCCCGCTGTGTACTGCTGTGTCCCCCGCTGAGTTCCGCTGTGTACCCCTGTGTCCCAATGAGTCCTCGCTGTGTCACGCTCTGTCCCGCTCTTTTGCCGCTGTGTCCTGCTGTGTCCCGCTGTGTCCCCACTGTGTGCCGGCTCTGTCCCGCTGTGTACCCCGCTGTGTCAAGTTGTGTCCCCCTGTGTCCCGCTTTGTCCCCTCTCTGTCCCCTGCTGTCCCACGCTGTATCCCTGCTGTGTCCCGCTGTGTCCCCCTGTGTCCCCCGCTTTGTGCCGCTGTGTCCCTGCATTGTCCCCGCTTTGTCCCGCTGAGTCACACTGTGTCCCGTGGTGTCCCGCTTTGTCCCCCGCTGTGTCCTCGGTGTGTTTCCCGCTGTGTCCCGCTGTGTACCCTCTGTGTCCCCCGCTGTGTCCCGCTGTGTACACCGCTGTGTCCAGATGTGTCCCAAACTGTCTCATGATTTGTCCCACGCTGTGTCCCGCTTTGACCCACTGTGTCCTCGCTGTGTCCCCCGCTGAGTCACACCAAGTCTCATCTGTGTCCCCAGCTGTGTCCCACTGTGTCCCCGCTGTTTCCCCCACTGTGTCCTCGCTGTGTCCCACTCTGTCTCCCCCTTGTCCCACGCTGTGTCCCGCTGTGTCCCGTGGTGACCAGCTATGTCCCCAGATGTGTCCCCCAGTGAGACCCAGCTGTGTCCCCACTGTGTCCCA
>NW_012302814.1:0-3140 GCF_000151885.1 Dipodomys ordii | reverse complement strand
CCACACTGTGTAACGCTGTACCCCGCTGTATCGACGCTGTGTCCTGCTGGGTCCCGCTGTGTCCTCGCTGTGTTCCCTGCTGTATTCCGCTGTGTCCCCCGGTGTGTCCCCCGCTGTGTCTCGCTGTGTCCCCCGCTGTGTCCCGCTGTGTCCCGCTGTGTCCCCTGCTGTGTACCCTGCTTTGTCCCGCTGTGTCCTCGCTGTGTCCTGCTCTGTCTCCTCCTTGTCCCCGCTGTGTTCCGTTGTGTCCCGTGGTGTCCCGCTTTGTCCCCCGCTGTGTCCCCCGCTGAGTCCCCGCTGTGTCCCCGCTGTGTCCCGCTCTGTCCTCCCTGTGTCCCCGGCTGTGTCCCACTGTGTCCCCTGCTGTGTCCTGCTGTGTCTACTGCTTTGTTCCTGCTGTGTCCCGCTGTGGCCCACTCTGTCCCCGCTGTATGGACGCTGGGTCCCGCTGGGTCCCGCTGTGTCCTCAATGTGTCCACCGCTGTGTACTGCTCTGTCCACCGCTGTGTCCCGCTGTGTCCCCCACTCTGTCCCCCTTTGTCTACCGCTGTGTCCCGCTGTTTCCCCCGCTGTGTCCCGCTGTATCCTCGCTTTGTCCCCCTGTGTCTCCCGCTCTGTCCCACGCTGTGTCTCACTCTTTGTCCCCGATGTGTCCCACTGTGTTCCGCTGTGTCCCGCTCTGACCCCACTGTGCCCCGTTGTGTCCACAGCTGTGTACCATGCTGTGTAAGGCTGTGTAACGCTGTGTCCCCGCTGTGTCCCGCTGTGTCCCTCAGTGTCCCCTGCTGTGTCCCCCGCTGTGTCCTCGCTGTGTTCCCGGCTGTGTCCCGCTGTGTCCTCGCTGGGTCCCCCGCTGTGTCCCGCTGTGTACCCCGCTGTGTCCCGCTGTGTCCCGCTGTGTCCCTGGTGTGTCCCGCTTTGTCCTGCTGTGTCCTCACTCTGTCCCCCGCTTTCTCCCGCTCTGTCCCCCGCTACGCCTCATGATTTGTCCTCGCTGTGTCCCACTGTGTCCCGCTCTGCCCCCACTGTGTCCCGTTGTGTCCACAGATGTGAACCACGCTGTGTAACGCTGTATCCCCGCTGTATCGACGCTGTGTCCCGCTGGGTCCCGCTGTGTCCTCGCTGTGTTCCCCGCTGTGTCCCGCAGTGTCCCCCGCTGTGTCCCCCGCTGTGTCCTCGCTGTGTTCCCCACTGTGTCCCGCTGTGTCCTCGCTGGGTCCTCCGCTGTGTCCCGATGTGTTCCCCGCTGTGTCCCGCTGTGTCCCGCTGTGTCCCGCTCTGTCCCTGCTGTGTCCCTCTGTGTACTGCTGTGTCCTCGTTGTGTCCCCCGCTGTCTCCCGCTCTGTCCCCCGCTGTGTCTCACGATTTGTCCTCGCTGTGTCCCACTGTGTCCCGCTCTGTCCCGCTGTGCCTCCACTGTGTCCCGTTGTGTCCACAGATGTGTACCACGCTGTGTAAGGCTGTATCCCAGCTGTATCGACGCTGTGTCCCGCTGGGTCCCGCTGGGTCCTCGCTGGGTCCACCGCTGTGTCCCGCTGTTTCCACTACTGTGTTCCGCTGTGTCCCCCGCTCTCTCCCCCTGTGTCCACCGCTGTGTCCCGCTGTTTCCCCCGCTGTGTCCCGCTGTGTCCTCGCTGTGTCCCCCGCTGTCTCCCGCTCTGTCCCCCGCTGTGTCTCACGCTTTGTCCCCGCTGTGTCCCACTGTGTTCCGCTGTGTCCCGCTGTGCCCCCACTGTGTCCCGTTGTGTCCACAGCTGTGTACCACGCTGTGTAACGCTGTGTCCCCGCAGTATCGATGCTGTATCCCGATGTGTCCCGCTGTGTCCTCGCTGTGTTCACGGCTTTGTCCCGCAGTGTCCCCCGCTGTGTCTCCCGCTGTGTCCTCGCTGTGTTCCCCGCTGTGTCCCGCTGTGTCCTCGCTGGGTCCCCCACTGTGTCCCGCTGTGTCCCTCGCTGTGTCCCGCTGTGTCCCGCTCTGTCCCTGCTGTGTCCCGCTGTGTCCTGCTGTGTCCTCGCTGTGTCCCCCGCTGTGTCCTGCTGTGTCCTCGCTGGGTCCTCCGCTGTGTCCCGCTGTGTCCCCCGCTGTGTCCTGCTGTGTCCTCGCTGTGTACCCCGCTGTGTCCCGCTGGGTCCTCGCTGGGTCCCCCGCTGTGTCCCGCTGTGTCCTCCCTGTGTCCCCCACTGTGTCCCGCTGTGTCCTCGCTGGGTTCCCCGCTGTGTTCCGCTCTGTCCCTGCTGTGTCCCGCTGTGTCCTGCTGTGTCCTCGATGTGTCCCCCGCTGTCTCCCGCTCTGTCCCCTGCTTTGTCTCACGATTTGTCCTCGCTGTGTCCCACTGTGTCCCGCTGTGTCCCGCTGTGCCCCCACTGTGTCCCGTTATGTCCACATATGTGTACCACGCTGTGTAACGCTGTATCCCCGCTGTATCGACGCTGTGTCCCGCTGTGTCCTCGCTGTGTTCCCCGCTGTGTCCCGCTGTGTCCCGCTCTGTCCCTGCTGTGTGCCGCTGTGCCCTGCTGTGTCCTCCCTGTGTCCCCCACTGTCTCCTGCTCTGTCCCCCGCTGTATCTCACGATTTGCTTCGCTTTGTCCCACTGTGTCCCGCTGTGTCCCGCTGTGCCCCCACTGTGTGCTCTTGTGTCCACAGATGTGTACCACACTGTGTAACGCTGTATCCCCGCTGTATCGACGCTGTGTCCCGCTGGGTCCCGCTGTGTCCTCGCTGTGTTCGCCGCTGTGTCCCGCAGTGTCCCCCGCTGTGTCTCCCGCTGTGTCCTCGCTGTGTCCCCCGCTGTGTCCCACTGTGTCCTCGCTGGGTCCCCCGCTGTGTCCCGCTGGGTCCCGCTGTGTCCTCGCTGTGTTCCCCGCTGTGTCCCGCTGTGTCCCCCGCTGTGTCCCCCGCTGTGTCCTCGCTGTGTCCCCCGCTGTGTACCACTGTGTCCTCACTGAGTCCCCCGCTGTGTCCCGCTTTGTCCCCTGCTGTGTCCCGCTGGGTCCCACTGTGTCCCGCTCTGTCCCTGCTGTGTCCCGCTGTGTCCTCCGGTGTGTCTCCCGCTGATTTCCTGATTGTGTCCCCCGCTTTGTCCTGCTGTGTCCTCGCTGGGCCCCCCGCTGTTTCCGCTGGGTACCCCGCTGTGTCCGCT
>NW_012302813.1:0-3140 GCF_000151885.1 Dipodomys ordii | reverse complement strand
CACAGCAGTGGACACAGCGGGACACAGCGGGGAACACAGCCTGGACACAGCGGGGGAAACAGTGGGGGACACAGTGGGACACAGTGGGACACAGCAGGGCACACATGGGGAACACAGCGGGACACAGCGGGGACACAGCGGGACTCAGCGGGGGACACAGCAGTATACAGCAGGACACAGCGGGGACACAGCAGGGACACAGCGGGGGACACAGCGGGACACAGCGGGGAACACAGCGGGACACAGAGGGGGACACAGAGGGGTACACAGCGGGACACAGCTGGGAACACAGCGGGTCACAGCGGGACACAGCGGGAACACAGCTGGACACAGCGGGGTACACAGTGGGACACAGGGGGCACACAGTGACACAGCGGGGGACACAGCGGGACACAGCGGGTCACCGTGGGGGACACAGCGGGGGACACAGCGGGGGACAGCAGAGGACAGAGAGGGGACACAGCGGCGACACAGAGGGCACGCAGCTGGGGACACAGCGTGGACACAGCAGGACACAGCGGGACACAGCGGTACACAGCGGGACACAGCGGGGGACACAGTGGGACACAGCGGAGACACAGCAGGACACAGCGGGACACAGCGGGGGACACAGCGGTACACAGCTTGGGACACAGCGAGGACAAAGCGGGACACAGCGGGACACAGCGGGGACACAGCAGGGACACAGCAGGGACACAGCGGGGGACACAGCGAGACACAGTGGGGAACACAGCGAGGACACAGCGGGACACAACGGGACACAGCGTCGATACAGGGGGGAGGCAGCGTTACATAGCGTGGTACACACTGTGGACACAACGGGACACAGTGGGGGCACAGCGGGACACAGTGGGACACAGCGGGGAGACAGCAGGGACACAGTGGGGGACACAGCGGGACACAGCGGGTTACAGCGGGGAACACAGCGGGACACAGCAGGGGACACAGCGAGGACACAGCGGGTCACAGCAGGACACAGCGTAGGACAAAGCAGGAGACAGCGAGGGACAAAGAGAGGACCCAGCTGGACACAGCGGGGTACACAGCGGGACACAGCGTGGGAAACAGAAGGGTACACAGCAGGACAAAGCGAGAAACACAGCGAGGTCACACCGGGGGCCAAAGCAGGACAACACGGGACACAGTGTGACACAATGTGACACAGCGGGGACACTGCAGGGGCACAGCGGGACAAAGCGGGCGACACAGCGGGACACAGCGGGAGACACAGCGGGGGACAGCAGGGGACAGAGAGGGGACACAGCGGGACACAGCGGGGGACACAGAGGGGTACACAGCGGGACACAGCCGGAAACACAGCGCGGACACAGCGGGACACACCGGGACACAGCGTCAATACAGCGGGGACACAGCGGGACACAGCGTGGTACCCAGCAGTGGACACAACGGGACAGAGTGGGGGCACAGCGAGACACAGCTAGGGACACAGCGGGGACAAAGCGGGACACATTGGTGACACAGCGGGGAAAACAGCAGGACAAAGCAGCGGACACAGCGGGGGACACAGCGGGACACAGTGTGGAACACAGAGAGGACACAGCGGGACCCAGCGAGACACAGCGTCGATACAGCCGGGACAAAGCGTTACACAGCAGGGTACACAGTTGGGGACACAGAGGGTCACAGTGGGGCACACAGCGGGATGCAGCGGGACACAGCGTCGATACAGCGGGCACACAGCGGGACACAGAGGGGTACACAGCTGGGGACACAATGGGACACAGCAGGGGACACAGCGAGGACACAGCGGAACACAGCGGGACACAGCTTGGGACACAGCGGGGACACAGCGGGACACAGCGGGTGACAGAGCGAGGACACAGCGGGATAGAGCGGGACACAGCGTGGGACAAAGTGGGAGACAGCGGGGGACACAGCGGGACACAGCGGGGGACACTGCGGGACACAGTGTGGGACAGAGCATGGGACACAGCGAGACACAGCGGGGACAAAGCTGGACACAGCGGGGTACACAGAGGGACACAGCAAGGACACAGAGGGAAACAGTGTGACACAAAAAGACACAGCTGGACACAGCGGGGTACACAGCGGGACACAGCGGGCACACAGCGGGGACACAGCGGGACACAGCGGGACACAGTGGGGACAGAGCGGGACACAGTCGGACACAACGGGACACAGCGGGAGACACAGCTGGACACAGCGGGGGACACAGCGAGGACACAGCGGGACACAGCGGGGGACACAGCGAGGACACAGTGTTGGACACAACGGGGGACACAGCGGGACGCAGCGGGGAACACAGCGAGGACACAGCAGGAAACAGCGGGACACAGCGTCGAAACAGAGGGGACTCAGCGGCGGACACAGCGGAGGACACAGCGGGGGACAAAGTGGGACACCACGGGACACAGTGTGACACAGCAGGACACAGCGGGGACACTGTGGAGACACAGCAGGACAAAGCGGGGGATACAGCGGGACACAGCAGAACACAGCGGGGGACACAGCGGGGTACAGCTGAGACAGAGATGGGCCACAGCGGGACACAGCGGTGACACAGCTGGACACTGCGGGGTACACAGCGGGACACAGCGGGCACACAGCTGGGGACACAGCGGGGACAAAGTGAGACACCACGGGACACAGCGAGGACACAGCGGGAAACAGCGGAACACAGCGGGGGACAAAGCGGGATGAAGCGGGGGACATAGCGGGACACAGCGGCACACAGTGGGGGACACAGCGGGGGACAGCGGAGACAGAGATGGGCCACAGCGGGACACAGCGGTGACATAGCTGGACACAGCGGGGTACACAGCGGGACACAGCGGGCACACCGGGGACACAGCGGGACACAGCGGGACACTGCGGGGACACAGTGGGACACAGCAGGACAAAGCGGGGGACACAGCAGGACACAGCTGGGGACACAGCGAGGACACAGCGGGATACAGCGGGGGACACAGTGAGGACACAGCGGGACACAGCCGGGGAAAAAGCGGGACACAGCGGGGACACAGCAGTGGACACAGCGGGACACAGCGGGGGACACAGCCGGACACAGCGGGGGAAACAGTGGGGGACACAGTGGGACACGGTGGGCCACAGTGGGGGACACATGGGGAACACAGCGGGAAACAGCGGGGACACAGCAG
>NW_012302812.1:0-3140 GCF_000151885.1 Dipodomys ordii | reverse complement strand
ATATTCGGACAGCGGGGACACAACGGGACACAGCGGTGGACATCGGGGACACAGCGGGACACAGCGGGACACATCGGGGACACAGCAGGGAAACCGCGGGTCACAGCCTGGACACAGTGGGGGACACATTGAGGACAGAGCGGGACACAGAGGGATACACAGAGAGGACACAGCGTGACACATGGGGACACAGCGGGACACAGCGGGGGACACAGAGAGGACACAGCGGGACACAAATGGGGACACAGCAAGGACACAGCGGGACACAGCGGGAAAGAGCGGGACACAGCCGGGGACACAGCCGGGGACACAGCGGGACACAGCAGGGGACACAGCGGGGACACAGCGGGACACAGTGGGACACAGCGGGACACAGCAGAGGACACAGCGGGGACACACCGGGGACACAGCTGGAGACACAGAGGCGGACACAGCAGGAAACAGCGGGACACAGTGCAACACAGCAGGGATACAGCAGGGACACAGCGGGGGACACAGTGGGACTCAGCAGGGGATAGAGCGAGGACACAGAGGGGACACAGGGGGACACTGTGGGACACATTGAGACACAGCGGGGACAGAGAGACATAGCAGTTACACAGCGAGGACACACCAGGGACACAGAGGAACACAGCGGGGACACAGCAGGACACAGCGGGACACAGCGGGGACACAGCGGGGACAAAGCAGGACACAGCGGGGGACACAGAGGCGGACACAGAGGCGGACAAAGCGGGACACAGCGGGACAGATCGGGACACAGCCGGGACACAGCGAGGACACAGCGGGACACAGCAGGAAACACAGCCGGGAACACAGCGGGACACTGCGGGACACAGCGGGGGACACAGCATGGACACAGCGGGTCACAGCGGGGAAATAGTGGGGGACACATCGGGGGACACAGCGGGATACAGAAGGACACAGCGAGGACACAGCGGGACACAGGAGGACACAGCGGGGACACAGCGGGGACACAGCGGGGGACACAGGGGGACACAGCGGGGACACAGCGGGGGACAGAGCGAGGACACAGCGGGACACAGCGGTGGACACAGCGGAACACAGCGGTGGTCACAGCAGGACACAGCGGGACACAGCGTGGACTACAGCGGGGGACAGCGGTGACACACCCGCGGACAGCGGGGACACAGCGAGACACAGTGGGGGACACAGCAGGGGACACAGCGGGGAACAAAGCGAGAACACAGTGGGACACAGCGGGGGACAGAGCGAGGACACAGCGGGACACACTGGGACACAGAGGGGACAAAGCAGGGCACAAAGCGGGGACACAGCGGGACACAGCGGGACAAAACGTGACACAGCTGGACACAGCGGGGACACAGCAGGGGACACAGCGGGGGACAGCGGGGACACAGCCGGACACAGCGAGGACACAGTGGGACACAGCGAAGACACAGCGGGACCCAGAGGGGACACAGCTGGGGATAGCAGGGAGACACAGCGGGGACACAGCGGGGACACAGCGGAACACAGTGGGGACACAGCAGGGGACAGCAGGGAGACACAGCGGGGACACAGCGGGGACACATCGATACAAAGCGTGACACAGCCGGTACACAGCAATACACAGCGGGACACACAGGGAAACACAACCAAACACAACCGGACACAGCAGGGGACACAGCGGGGGACACAGCGGGACACAGCGGGACACAGTGGGGACAGAGCGGGACACAGCGGGGACACAGCGGGGGACACAGCAGGGCACAAAGTCAGACACCACGGGATACAGCGGAACATAGCGGGGACAGAGCGGGGGACACAGCGGGTGACAGCGGTGACACAGCTGGGGACAGCGGGGACACACCGGGATACAGCGGGGGACAGCGGGGACACAGGGGGGACACAGCAAGACACAGCGGGGGACACAGCGAGGACACAGCGGGGACACAGTGGGGACACAGCGGGACACAGCGGGACAAAACGGGACAGAGCGGGACACAGAGGGGGATACAGCGGGGGACAGCGAGGAAACCCCTGGGGACAGCAGGGACACAGCGGAACACAGCGGGGGACAGCGGGGACACAGCAGGACACAGCGGGGACACACCGGGGACACAGCGGGACACACCGGGGACACACATGCAGACAGCGGGGACACAACAGGACACAGCTGGGGACATCGGGGACACAGCGGGATACAGCGGGACACAGCAGGGACACAGCAGGGACACAGCGGGACACAGAGGGATACACAGAGAGGACACAGCGTGACACATGGGGACACAGCGGGACACAGCGGGGGACACAGAGAGGACACAGCGGGGCACAGGAGGACACAGCCGGGACACGGCGGGGACACAGCGGGGGACACAGTTGGGACACAGCTGGGGATACAGAGAGGACACAGCAGGGACACTGCCGGACACAGCGGGTCACAGCGGGGAAATAATGGGGGACACAGCGGGATACAGAAGGACACAGCGAGGACACTGCGGGGACATAGGGAGACACTGCAGGAAACAGTGGGACACAGCGGGGACACAGAGGGACATAGAGGTTACACAGCGAGGACACACCAGGGACACAGCAGGACACAGCGGGGACACAGCGGGACACAGCGGGAAAGAGCAGGACACAGAGGGGGTCACAGTCGGGGACACAGCGGGGTAGAGCGGCACACAGTGGGGACACAGCGGGGGACACAGCGGGGACACAACGGGTGACACAGCGGGACACAGTGGGGTACACAAAGGGACACAGTGGGGGACACTGTAGCGGACACAGTGGGACATTACGGGACACAGCGGGACACAGGGGGGAACACAGCGGGGGACACAGTGGGACACAGCGGGGAAATAGTGGGGGACACAGCGGGGGACACAGCGGGATACAGAAGGACACACCGAGGACACAGCGAGACACAGGAGGACACAGTGGGGACACAGCGAGGGACACAGTGGGACACAGCTCGGATACAGGGAGGACACAGCAGGGACACTGCGGACATAGCGGGTCACAGTGGGGAAAAAGTGGGGGACACAGCGGAGGACACAGCGGGATACAGAAGGACACAGCGAGGAAACAGCGGAGACACAGCGGGACACAGCGGGACCCAGGGGGGACACAGCGGGGACACAGAGGGACAGAGCGGGAGACACAGAGGCGGATGA
>NW_012302811.1:0-1527 GCF_000151885.1 Dipodomys ordii | reverse complement strand
ACAGCGGGGGACACAGCGGGACACAGCCGGGGACACATCGAGGACACAGCGGGACACAGCGAGGGACACAGCGAGGACACAGTGGGACATAGCGGGGAAAACAGTGGGATACAACTGGGACACAGCAGTGGACACAGCGGAACACAGCGGGGGACACAGCGGGACACAGTGGGGGACACAGCGGGAGACACAGCAGAACACAGCCGGACACAGAGGGGGACACAGGTGGGACACAGCGAGACACGGCGGGGACACAGCGGGACTCAGCGGGGGACACAGCGGTACACAGCGGGACACAGCGGGACACAGCGGGGGACACAGAGGAACACAGAGGGGGACACAGAGGTGTACACAGCGGGACACAGCGGGGAACACAGCGAGGGCACAGTGGTGACGCAGCGAGACACAGTGGTTTACACAGCTGGGGACACAAAGGGACACATCGGGGGACACAGCAAAGACACAGCGCAACAAAGCTTGGGACACAGCGAGGACATATCGGGACACAGCGTGACACAGCAGGGACACAGCAGGGACACAGCAGGGACACAGCGGGGGACACAGCGGGACACAGCGGGAAACAACGGGGAACACAGCGAGGACACAGCGGGACCCAGCGGAATACAGTGTCGATACAGTGGGGACACAGCGGGACACAGCGGGGTACACAGCTGGGGACACAAAGGGACACATCGGGGGACACAGCATGGGACACAGCAAGGACACAGCGGGACACAGCGGGACACAGCAGGGACACAGAAGTAGTCACAGCGGGACACAGCGGGGGACACAGCGGGACATAGCGGGGGACACAGCAGGACACAGTGGGGGACACAGCGAGGACACAGCGGGACACAGCGGGACACAGCGTAGATTCAGCGGGAACACAGCGGGACACAGCGGGGTACACACCTGGGGACACAATGGGACACAGCAGGGGACACAGCGAGGACACAGAGGAACACAACGTGGGACACAGCGAGGACACAGCGGGACAGAGCTTGACACAGTGGGGACACAGCAGGGACACAGCAGGGACACAGCGGGGGACACAGCGGGACACAATGGGACACAGCAGAGGACACAGCAGGACACAGCAGGGGACACAGCGGGGTTCACAGCGGGACACAACGGGGAACACAGCGAGGACCCAGCGGGACCCAGCAGGACACAGCCTTGATACAGCGGGGACACAGCCTTACACAGCGCGTTACACAGCTGGGGACACAAAGGGACACAGTGGGGGACACAGCGAAGACACAGCGGGACACAGCAGGGGACACAGCGAGTACACATCGGGACACAGAGGGGGACACAGTGAGGACACAGCGGGGGACACAGCGGGGGACACAGCGGAACACAGCGGGACACAGCGGGGAACACAAGGGGGACACAGCGGGGACACAGCGGAACTCAGCGGGGGACACAGCAGTACATAGCGGGACACAGCGGGACACAGCGGGTACACAGCTGGGGACACAAAGGGACACTTCGGGGAAGACAGCGAGGACACAGCGCAACACAGCG
>NW_012302810.1:0-3140 GCF_000151885.1 Dipodomys ordii | reverse complement strand
CAGGAGAAGGACATGAAACAGAAGCAGAAGCAGAAGGTGATGGAGAAGCAGAAAGAGAAGCACTAGAAGCAGAAGACGCTGGAAAAGCAGAAGCAGCAGAAAGAGAAGAAGAAGAAGAAGAAGAAGAAGAAGAAGAAGAAGAAGAAGAAGAAGAAGAAGATTAAGAAGAAGAAGAAGAAGAAGAAGAAGAAGAAGAAGAAGAAGAAGAAGAAGAAGAAGGAGGAGGAGGAGGAGGAGGAGGAGGAGGAGGAGGAGGAGGAAAAGGAGAAGGAGAAGGAGAAGAAGAAGGAGAAGGAGAAGCAGTAGAAGCAGAAGAAGCAGAAGCAGGAGAAGCAGAAGCAGAAGAAAAAGAATAAGCATAAGAAGCAGAATCAGAGGGAGAAGCAGAAGAAGGAGAAGCAGAAGCAGAAGAAGCAGCAGAAGGAGAAACAGAAGGAGAAGAAGATGCAGAAGGAGAAGCAGGAGAAGCAGAAGAAGGAGAAGGAGAAGGCGAAAGAGAAGGATTAGGAGTAGGAGAAGCAAAAGGATAAGCAGAAGCAGAAAGAGACGCAGAAGGAGAAGCAGCACGAGAAGTAGGAGAAGCAGGAGAAGCAGAAGCAGGAGAAGCAGAAGAAACAGAAGACGCAGAAGAAGAATGAGAAGCAGAAGGAGAAATTGAAGCAGAAGCAGAAGCAGAAGGAGAAGCAGAAGCAGAAGGAGAAACAGAGGAAGGAGAAGGAGAAGCAGAAAGAGAAGCAGAAAGAGAAGCAGCACGAGAAGTGGGAGAAGCAGGAGAAGCAGGAGAAGCAGAAGAAACAGAAGACGCAGAAGCACAATGAGAAGCAGAAGGAGAAATTGAAGCAGAAGCAGAAGCAGAAGGAGAAGCAGAAGCAGAAGGAGAAGCAGAAGAAGGAGAAGGAGAAGCAGAAAGAGAAGCAGAAAGAGAAGCAGCACGAGAAGTAGGAGAAGCAGGAGAAGCAGAAGCAGGAGAAGCAGAAGAAACAGAAGACGCAGAAGCAGAATGAGAAGCAGAAGGAGAAATTGAAGCAGAAGCAGAAGCAGAAGCAGAAGGAGAAGCAGAAGAAGGAGAAGGAGAAGCAGAAAGAGAAGCACAACGAGAAGCAGGAGAAGCAGAAGCAGGAGAAGCAGAAGCGGAAGAAAGATAGGAATTAGAAGAAGCAGAAGGAGAAGCAGAAACAGAAGGAAAAGCAGAAAGAGAAGCAGGAGAAGCAGAAGAAGCAGCAGCAGGAGAAGCAGAAGCAGAAGAAGCCGAAGAAGCAGAAGCAGAACCTGAAGCAGAAGGAGAAGCAGGAGAAGCAGAAGAAGCAGAATCTGGAGAAGCAGAAGGAGAAGCAGAAGCAGAAAGAGAAGCAAAAGCAGAAGGAGAAGCAGAAGGGGAAGCAGAAGAAACAGAAGAAGCAGAGGCAGTAGCAGAAGAAGCAGAAGATGCAGAAGCAGAAGGAAAAGCAGAAGAACGAGAAGGAGAAGGAGTAGGAGAAACAGAAGGAGAAGCAGAAAGAGAAGCAAAAGAAGGAGCAGGAGAAGGAAAAGCAGCAGGAGAAGCAGAAAGAGCAGCAGAAGGAGAAGCAGGAGATGCAGAAACTTGAGAAGCAGAAGCAGAAGAAACAGGAGAAGGACAAGAAGCAGAAGCAGAAGGAGAAGCAGAAAGAGAAAGAGAAGCAGGAAGAGAAGGAGGGAAAGCAGAAGAAGCAGAAGCAGGAGAAGCAGAAGCATAAGAATGTGAAGAAGCAGAAGGAGAACCTGAAGCAGAAGGACAAACAGGAGAAGCAGAAGAAGCAGAATCTGAAGAAGCAGAATAAGAAGCAGAAGGAGAAGCAGAAGCAGAAAGAGAATCAAAAGCAAAAGGAGAAGGACAAACAGGAGAAGCAGAAGAAGCAGAATCTGAAGAAGCAGAATAAGAAGCAGAAGGAGAAGCAGAAGCAGAAAGAGAATCAAAAGCAAAAGGAGAAGCAGAAGAAACAGAAGAAGTAGAAGCAGAAGCAGTTGTAGCAGAAGCAGAAGGAAAAGCAGAAGAACAAGAAGGAGAAGGAGAAACAGAAGGAGAAACAGAAGGGGAAGCAGAAAGAGACGCAGGTAAAGCAGAAGAAGAAGAAGAAAAAGGAGAATCAGAAGGAGAAGCAGAAGAAGGAGAAGGAGAAGCAGAAGAAGATGCAGAATGAGAAGCAGGAGAAGCAGAAGAAGCAGAAGCAGGAGGAGAAGCAGGAAAAGCAGAAGAAGCAGAAGCAAAAGGAGAAGCAAAAGGAGGAGAAGGAGAAGCAGAAGCAGAAGCATAAGGACAAGCACAAGCAGAAGGAGATGCAGAAGGAGAAGCAGGAGAAGCAGAAGAATCAGAAGCTGAAGGAGAAGCAGAAGTAGGAGAAGGAGAAGGAGGAGAAGCAGAAGGAGAAGCAGAAGCAGAATGAGAAGCAGAAAGAGAAGCAGGAGAAGGACAAGAAGCAGAAGCAGGAGAAGCCGAAAGACAAGAAGCAGAAGAAGCAGAAACATTAGCAGAAGGAGAAGCAGAAGGAGAAGCAGCAGAAGAAGTAGAACCAGAAATTCAGGCAGGAGAAACAGAAGAAACAGAAGCAGAAGGAGAAGCAAAAAGAGAAGCACAAAGAGTAGTAAAAGAAGCAGCAGAAGGAGAAGCAGCAGAAGAAGCAGAAAAACAAGCAGGAGAAGCAGAAGCAGAAAGAGAATTAGAAGCTGAAGAAGCAGAACCAGAAGAAGAAGCAGTAGAAGCATAAGAAGCAGAAGCAGGAGAAGCAGAAGCAGAAGAAAAAGAAGAAGCATAAGAAGCAGAAGTAGAAGCAGAGGGAGAAACAGAAGAAGGAGAAGGAGCAGCAGAAGGTTAAGCAGAAGGAGATGCAGAAGCAGAAAGAGAAGCGGAAACAGAAGGAGAAGTTGGAGAATCAGAAGAAGCAGAAGCAGAAAGAGAAGCAAAAGAGGGAGAAGGAGAAGCAGAAGCAGAAGGACAATCAGGAGAAGCAGAAGAAGCAGAAGCGGGAGAAGCAGAAGAAGAAGAAGAAACAGAAGTAGGAGAAGGAGCAGAAGGAGAAGCAGAAGCAGAAGGAGAAGCAGAAATAGAAACAGAAGCAGAAGAAGCAGTTGCAGGAGAAGCTGAAGCTGAAGAAACTGAAGAAGCCCTAGAAGCTGAAGGAGAA